>NC_041806.1:38585637-38885637 GCF_900964775.1 Scleropages formosus | reverse complement strand
AGAAATGTAAACATAAGAGGGGGAAGGCAGCTGTCAAAGGCTTTCTCCCGTCTCACCTCCTGCGGTACTCACGCTCCCTGGCCTCGGGCCTTCAATCGCACTTTAATGACCTTCATAAAAAGAGCACAAATATTTAACAGTGTCAAAATCCCAGAGTACACCTAAATAAACAGCTGGGATAGACATGATGCTTTCTCAATACATCGTTGCACTTCTCTGTACGGATATTGACATCGAACTTTCCGCTGAGAGCAACACATGGGAATATAAAGGATGTAAATGAGATAAAAACAAAAACACAACATCTGACGTGCTGGGACGAGTCTGGCTTGGGGAGGGACCAGGTGTAAGGAAGCAGCGTGAGGATTTATGACTTTTATTGTTCCTTTTTCTCCATAATAAACAAAAATAGGCAACAATACAAGAACAAAACTCAAGGAAAAAACCTCAGCTGTGATGAACAGCAAAGAAAAGCACTTTTGGGGATCGGCTCATAAAATCCCAAAACGAATATTAGTTAAAGCTGAAACCCTTTAAGAGAAGAGGATCCATTAGATATAAACAGCCACATCTAGATGTGTTTCCCCTAAATGAACACTCTCAGGTGTGGCCATCTGTCAAAGAGATAAGGGGCTTGTTTTTGCCCTGTACCTGCTACAGCATGTAACCATATACATGTAATAACAGTGGTTTACTGAAAGTCATAAAAATGTTCTCAACTCTGTTTAAAGTACAGTTCTATGAATTAGGTTTCTAGATAACGTTCAAAAAATAAAACACATGAAGCATTGATATGGAAAAATTTGAAATTAAACCTGCTGTTAAAGGACTATTTAGGATCAAAATAAATCATATTAGTCTGAATTTTCAGGGGTCTGCTCAAATACTCTGAAGTCTAACAGTTTTAACATGGCATAGAGATTTTTTTGTATAGGCATATATTTCTTCAGCAAGATTTGCATGTGTTTAAAACAAGTAGCAATTAACTACAGAAGTATTAGAAATGACTCCTAGAAGGTTGTGAAAAATTTAACTTGGCAAGACTTTTCATTACTTTTAATGTTCCACTGGCACATTTTTTTCTCACCTCCTTCCGTGAAAGTTCAATTAGGGTTAGATTGCGGCAGTTTAAAGCTCATAAAGCAGAAACTATAAAAGAACGGCTGGTTAGATCATTCAGCCTCTTATGTGGTGTAGGCAAAAATCATCAGTTTTCAGGACCAAGGCCTCCTTTCCAAAGTACATCTAGCATAACAACAGCAATTATCACTTTGCCATCACCTCCCAGTTGCCAGGCGATCCTATCTGAACAGCATACCTGCGTGCAGGTAAGTATGATTCTGAAGAGGTTGGTTCTGTCATGAGTGGTGCAGCAGGTTGTGGAGGTGTAGCAGGTAGTGGAGGTGCCTTAGAGCTCCTGGGCTGTGTGTTTTAAACATGGGTTCAAAGCCAGGTCTGTCTGTGTGGTGTTGGCATGTTTTTCCTCCAGGTGCTCTGGTTTCCTCACAAAGTCCAAAGACATGCGTTGCAGGTGAACAGGTCTCTCTAAATGTGCCGATATGTGTGAATGGGTGAGTGTGGCTACCCTAGGATAAACTGGTGTCCCATCCAGGGTATTCCTGACCAAGCCAAATACCTCGTGCTTTTGAGGTAGGCTAAAGATCACCGTGACCCTGCATTAGGATAAGCAATCATTGATAATTAATGGATAGAGAGATTTGCTAATAAACAGACAGCTAACATAACATCACATTAATCTTCAAAAAAGATGAGTTGTCAAAGCCCATTATGTCAGCACTGCTATGTTTAATTCAATTTCAATTCAATTTATTTTTATAGAGCGCTCTTCTCACACAGTGACACAGAGCGCTTTAACACAGGCATAAGGCAAGAAAAACAAAGACGTCAGATAAGAATCAAAGAAGACAGTTGACTAATGACTACCATAATATAGTACTTTTATAGAGCTATGAGTATGCCTACTGGCCACGGAGGAAAGGAACAAAAACTCCCAAGTGAAAATTGAGGGAGAAAAAAACCTCTGGGGGTCCAAGGGCCAGTGGTTGCCCATCCCTCCCGGGCAATCTAGATTAAGTAACAATTCTAAGACAGTTAACAAGTAATAATGATATTGTTGCTATATGATATCTTGGATCCCCAGCTCAGCATGGAACGTCTATGTTGTTTATTATGGCTGTATAGGTTTTATTTGCTGCAGCTGTAGAAAGTTTACTGTGGCTTCTCTGTCCTGTGTGACTCCTCCAGTGATCTCAGTGCTGAGGGCAGCCAATTTAGCGTGGAACACACTAGAAGGCCATGGGGCTGAGTCTCAGGAGAGGTCTAGCATTTGTACCGTCCAGCTGGACTAATGCAAACTGTTTTGATTGCATGTCATGTTATTGTATGTTACTGAAGAAAAATTCAAAGTCTGCAAGCAGACAGCTATGTTTCCCTTTGATCCTTGCCGTTCCCTCACTCTGAGTTCCACAAGCATGTTTTTTTTTTCCCTACCATTTATGCACACTAACTCATCCTCTCCATTTGCTGCAGGATGATCCAAGGCATCTTTTCTTCATAACATTAGTTTCATGGAAAGAAGGGGTATACTTCAAAGGTCAAAAGTAATACAGAACACGTGTTGATGTGCAAGTGTATTCGAGGTTGCGTGAGCACATTTGTAAAGGTTTGAGCTGCTACACATTTGCACCTGGGGATCTCCAGGTGTGTCTGTGAGTGGGCACTGTTGAATGCTACACCTGAATGCATGCAAATTGATTTGCATGTTTATAGCCATGTCTATGTATGTTTTTGGTGTGTGTTGGTTCTATGATTGCATACATGTGTTGATTTTGTGCATACAACAATGCTTTTGTTTGTGAAGGCAATTGTAAGAAGATGAAATAGCTTCAAGGGCACACACACACACACACACACACACACACACACACACACACAAGCAGCAGGAATCCATCTGTTTCTCAACTTAAAGTGGGGGGGGTTGCAGAAACTGTTAAACTTTTAAACTGTGTTGCATGTGGAGACAAGTGCAGAGATCCAGAAATGCCTTCTGATTAACCAGAGCAATGAAGGAAAAGAAAATTTATCAACAGAATGTAGCTGCTGAGGAATGACCTGTTTCCTTTTACGTTGTCTGTTCTTCATATCACTTTTTGGCTCTGTGATCAAAATGTGCTCTTAAATACATAATTCATCCATCTATCCATTATTGATAACCACTTGTTACATGGTCACAGTTGTCTGGAGCATATTCCAGGAGAACAGACAGCATAGTAGGGTACACCCTGGGTAGAATGGTAGTCCATAACAGGCCAATCACAAACACACACTGGCTGAAGCTGCTTTTCTCAAGCAGGGTCATGGCAAGCCGGAGCCTAACCTGGCAGCACAGGGCATAAGGCTGGAGGGGATACCCTCAGGACAGTATGCCAGTCCATCACAAGGCACCCCAGGCAAGACTCAAACCCCAGACCTGCCAGAGAGCAGGACTTGGCCAAACCCACTGCGCCACCGCGCCCCCACTGATCACAAATACTCGTTCATTTATTCATATGCAAACTCAAGGTGATAAGGCTTGCCCGTTCACCTAAAACAAACTTTTGAACTGTGCTAGGAAAGTTACGAGAATTCAGAGAGGACAAATAAATTCAAGTTTATTTATAACCCAGCATGGATTATTATACGTTATTAATATTGACAATCTGTACAGCATGATGAAATCCTACAAGAACATCTGTTATCCTGCTCATTGTAAGGTTTTTATGAACACTAACAGACAGGCAGACCTTGAACCAGTAAAATGATCAGACCAAAATGTATGCCTTAAAAATAATTTTTAAAAACTTTCTGACTAATTCTGTCAGTAGCACCTTTTGTGACATATATACGTTTACTTTTACCTTACTTTAGTCATTTAGCTGACACTTTTCTCAGAAGTGACGTACAATGTTAAGCTACTTACCGCTATTTACCCATTTATACAGCTGGGTATTCCACTATATACATCCCACCGCCCAGTGTCCTGCTGTACAAAGTATTTGCATTGCTACTCAACATCAGCAACCTTTCCAAGCAATTTGTTTCTTTTAGCCGGTGTTCACAATGCACACATGGTGAACAGAAGCAAGCATAACTGTGAGCAAATGCTTGTCCTTTGAACCCACTTTTGCAAATTGTGGATTATTGACACATGAAGGCAGGGAGATGCTGAGGCCATTGTGTTGGTGGACATGGTTGAGCTGGAATGATCAGTGACCACTGGACACACTTCATGAATTGGGTCAACTCAGGAAATGGCCATTGAAAAATAGCAACTCACTTCACAGAACAGTGTTTGCAGGTAAAGACAGCTACACACCGTAGCTATATTCAACACATGGAGGGGGAGACTCTCCTTTGAGCCACTTCCGAAAACCGTAGCACAACAGGCCTGGATGAGATATTAATGGAAGTCAGAAGAAGTCAGTTGATAAAAATTGGCAGATATCTGGGCCAGATGTAATTAATACTGCAAAAATGTGTTTCTCCACTGTACTGGTGAAGAATATAAATGAAAACTTGCTTAAACACAGGAAACAATGGAAAATAAGATGCCACTGAGGAAAAGCACTGTAAACTTTGGCTGCTGAAATATGCAAACTTTGTGGTTCATGTGCTGACATGAAATTAAAGTGGTAAATGTGTGGTGCCGTGGGTTTCTGGGAATAAAAACCTGCACAGGTCTCTGAGAGGTGTGTACAAGTGAATACAAAGACTGCAGTGCCTCCACAATGGTCTAAGAAACAGGCAAACCACCAGAGAAATGTTAACCCATCGGTACACGTGTTTTTTGCATATGAGCGTTTGAATGTGTTTTGCTTACCATGATGGATAGCAGTGTTTCAGCCTCACCTGACCGTGCTCTTACTGGTTAGAGATTCTCTCTGGAACTCTTGAAACAGAACCTACCTTCACATGCTCAAAAAGCTTTAGAGAAATTATGCTGTCCTCTCTTCTCCCCAGTGCTTTGATGATTTTTTTTTTTTTTTTGTCCTATCATGCTTTCAAGGCAGTGAGGTGGATGATGCTGCATCCTGAAGACCACATTGGAAATGTTGTTTTATTGTGCTTAGGAACAGTTTTCAAAAATTTGGTGCGGCCAGAAATGAGGATGTCTGGCTTAGATTATCTCTTATCTGGCTCAATCTGCGCGCACTTTGCATGATCTCCCAGTGTTTGCCTGGGCTTCCTCCGGGGGCCCCGGTTTCCTCCTACAGTCCTAAGACATGTGTTTTAGGTGAATTGGTGACTGCAAATTGCCTGTAGTGTGTGTGTGTGTGTGTGTGTGTGTGTGTGTGTGTGTGTGTGTGAGAAAGAGAGAGAGAAAGAGACAGAGAGATTGCCCTGTCAAGGCTTTACCCGGTATGATGGCCTTTGCTTCTAGGATAGACTCCAGGAAACCTTACACTGGGTGAGCAGTCTTTGATAATGAATGAATGAATGAATGAATGAATGAATGAATGAAGTTTTAAGCATCTAACTGTCTGCACAGCTAAGGTTATTATTATCTAAATCACCTATGAAATTGGTAAGAAAATAAATTTGTAAACAGAAATGTTAAATGACAATTTTGAGAAACAATAACAGCTAAACGTGAAATATTTCTGCTGCAAAAGTACACACACACACACACACACACACACACATTTTCAGAACCGCTTGTCCCATACAGGGTCGCGGGGAACCGGAGCTTACCCAGCAGCACAGGGCGTAAGGCCGGAGGGGGAGGGGACACACCCAGGACAGGACGCCAGTCCGTCGCAAGGCACCCCAAGTGGGACTCGAACCCCAGACCCACCGGACAGCAGGACCGTGGTCCAACCCACTGCACCACCGCACCCCCGCTGTAAAAATAATACCAAATAAAAAGAAGGTGAATAATTTTCAGTTTTTGCTTTGCAATTATCATAACATTTCATGACAGTTGTAACAGCAGATTGCATGATGGTTAGAACTGCTGCCTTGAATGAAAAATTATTTTAAAAATCAGTGTTTTAAATCCAACTCCTGCTATAGTACCTTGAGTAAGGTACACACTTTGGATTGCTCCAGTGAAATTCGTCAAGCTGCATTAATGGGAAAATAACTGTAAGCAGCCTATTGTTGTAAGTTGTTCTCCTGGAAATGGTTATCTAAATGGATTTTAAAAAGTCAACAATTTATACAGTTACCTGGAAACAAAACCTAGCTGATGTTTGAAAGCCAGCACCGTTTCGCAGATATGCATGGCAGCGGAGAAAACATCAAGATGGATTTGTAGAGAAGGACAAACCTCTCTTTGGGGTTGTTTCAATGCATGCTGGTCAGTGACAAAAGCAAATGTGATATTCTGGTCATTTCTAGGGTTAAACATGACTTTCATTTGTTTTTTTCTTTCATTTAGCACATCGACAAATACAGCTACAAATTGCGGTGGGTTTCAGGTTGTCCAGTGTAGTTTAACAAGCAAACAATAAGTAACATACCCTGAAATAACTAAAATCTAAAGCTGATCGACACTTTTTGAGTCTAAAACTAAAGAAAAATAAAAGAAATGGAATTTAAATTAAATGGAAGTTGCTAGCGTGTGAATAATCAGGAATCAGTGTGAATTATATTGTAATGAAAAAGAAACATGAAAAATTTCTAAACCTGAACACTATCAAGCATAATAAGAACATCATATGTATAATAATAGACTGACATATTACTACGGAACACGTACAGTTTTTTCATCATTTTGAAAAGTTTCGATGTATACATCTGTACTGCTATATAATCATTCAAGACTCACTCTATTGCATGGAATTTTCCTACTAGAGATAACTTATGTCTCACTCATTTCCAGCTCTGAGTCAAAACCTAATTACACTTGATTAGAGAAATGCACTTTTTACACATGAGCACAGTTGTGTGTTTCCAGCAAAGCACTGTCCTGGTTACACACATTCTGGAGCCAGTCAGAGAAAAGTGAGTGTGTAATTTGAGGGAAAGGGATATAATGATGATGGGAATTTAGTGAGACGGGATGTCTCCCCATGTTTCAAAACTAACACTATGCACATCAGCCAGAGCACTTGGAGATTTATTGTGTTCTTTACATCATCCACAGCACTTTCTTACATCATCCACATTTTTCTTTTTTTCTGTTGGCGTTTTCCAAAAAAACAGATACACAAAACAAACTTGAGAAAAATTGTTTAACATAATGAGGTGTGCAGTACGTGAAACATGAACTGTGTTATCAGAGTATAACTAAGTATTTTGATTGCAAAATTAACAGAAGAGGTTTTGGACAGGTTTTTTTTATCTGCTGCAGTCATGATTACTTTTAAATAATTGCACAAGTTTTACACAAGATTCTGATGGGATAACAAATAAATTAAGGTTGCTTACTTTATTCTACTGAAGTTTCAGTTTCATCTGGAGATAGAATATTGCCATATTGCTAGTTAATTTTCCCTTAGCTATCCTCACACTCAGTGCTATGCCACAGAACGCAGATTTTCAGACAGAACACCTTCAGTGAAATAGTCAGGGGGGAGAAGGTAGCATAACAGTTCAGGACATGACCCTGAAACCTGAGGGTTGTGTTTGAGTCGTGCTACTATGGTAGTACCCTTGAGAAATGATCTTGCCTTGAACTTCTTTCTATTGCAGCCAGTAGCTTAGTAGTTAGATGTGCTGCCTTTGGAACTAAAGGTTGCAGGTTTGATTCCCCCCCTCCAGCTGTTGTGTTCTTGAGCAAGGTGTTTACCCTGAATTGCTCCAGTAAAATTACCCAGCTGTATGAATGGGTAAATAAGTGTGACCTTAACATTATAAGTTGTTTCGGAAAAGAGCGTCAGCTAAATGCATGCATGTAAATACACCTGGATGAAATATGTCAGATACTATGCTTTTCTTTTTCATAAAAGAGCCACGTAAACAGTGAAAGAATGATCAAACAACACAAAATAAAACAAAGCACAAATAACCCAAAAAAAGAACTTCATTTTGGTGAATGCATCTCCAAGGAGCATCTGTGAAACAAATTTAAGCAGAAACTAACACTGGTTATCTTAAAATATAAGACATTTAAAGCAAAATTAAAATGTACCGTCTCCTTGCTGTCCGGTTTCCTTTGTGTCAGAGATACAAGTGGAATAAGAAACATGTTTACACTCTTCGAGAAAGTAATAAAACACATATAGAATATATGAATTATGACAACGGATATGGAACTCTGAATTCCGGTCTCTTGACTTTAAGGCATGTTCTGGCTGTTAAGCAAAGTCCTGACAGACAAGGCTCACAGCTCTGCACAGCAGCCAGTTTCGGATGCTGTGGGAATCTTCTGGCTTCAGCAATGCTCACCATTTGAGAAGGAAAAAAAGGTTCCTAAGTTTCCCCACAGTACGTCCAAATGGGCAGAAATACCTTATTATTTGGCCTGACTTGGATGGCTTATTGTCTCATTGCTGTTGGTGGCTAGGACTGGCCTTTCTGATACCCTGCCATGCAAATCTGGTCCAGCCACAATAAGACTGTAACTGGAAGCACATTGAGCTGAGGCTGAGAGCCCAGAGACATGGGACCGCAGCCTGAGATTCCAGCTGAGCTGTAGGTTGTGGCAGAAGGAGAGTGAGCATGAGAGGCTGAAAGAGGCAGGATCCACCCAAAGAAGAAAGCAGACGCGATATGTGGCACTGCACTATTTATTTACCTATGACATTCTCTCGGGACCCTGAGGATCTTTTATATCTTACACATTCTCTGTCCGATCTGCACAGCGAGTCATCTGTTGGCAGAGCACCTAAGATAAGCACGTGAAGGATTTCCGATCACGCCCCAGAATCATCAGAAAGAACCAAGTGTCAACACCAGTCTTTTCTTTTTAGACATCATTGAAATTGGAAACAACAGAACAGAAATTGTTCTTGACACACCAGCCTTAATTTCACACTTGCCGCACCCCATATCTGCTATGTAAAAGCAGACCGAGAGAAAATTTCACCTCATGGGGACACAGCGTGAGCGAAAACGGCAGTTCATGTATCAAAAGAGAAATTAAAGTAACATGGTATAATTAATCATGCAGTTAAAACGTGACAATCAGCCCTTTCGCTTCCATTACAACATAAGATGACGACACTAATTTTTAAAGTAACGGAAACTGATTTCCATTAAAGACGTACATTGGTCATTCCACGTTTCCACACAAATAAGCCATTCTTAGGTTTGCTCGCCAAAAACTTTGACTTCTGGTAAATTTTACTAAGACTGGAACAAGCTCATTTTATAGCACGCAAATGCACTATACTGTTGAAAATATCCTCAGTGGAAATAGGTCACGTGCCCTTACAAGCATACAAAATCAAGGCTGCTTGAGTTGGGGTCACCATCTCCCCAAGCAATAAAAGTAAAATTAAGCTAAGAATGTTATTAATGTAACCTACTCCAATAACTGTTCCATGACCATTTTCTGCTTTGACTGGTACTCTTGGCCACCACTGCAGCAACGGCCCCTGCCCACCAGACTTTGCCTGAGATTGCTGTTAAGCTCCTGCTTTCAGCTTTTATCACGCTTTTATTGAAAAAAGAGCAATATTGTTATGTTTGGGGTTTCTTTTCTTTCTTTCTTTCTCTCCAGGGTGAGAGGGAGAAAGAGGGAGGCCCTAAGTGTGTTTGGTTTTTGTCGGTCTCCACTCCTCCTTGGCAGGGCTTGGGCATCCGCTCCGTTCTCCCAACATTCCACCCTCCGGGAGGGAGCTCCGTCCTACAGGACCGCAGGGGTTTCCTGGATTTCTTTGAGCCCCAAGAGGCCCTGAAAAATCTAGTCGGAATCATCATTTCATGTGCAAATCAGCTGCTGCTCAACAGGTAATTTGGGAAGGCTCTCCAAAACATACTGTCTCAATGGCTTTGCTATGCTTTGCCACGATCTCCAGAGCTGCACGTCAGCAAAGTGTACCACGTGAGCTCATGCACTTCTGAAACCAGTGGAAATGTTTAACTCAGTTTCTGTAAAACCACCATCCAGAAGTTCTGATGTCAGGATATCTGATTTTTAAATCATGGAAGCAACATTTGTGGTTCAACATGGGTAATCAATAGGTAAACCATGGGTACGACGTGGGTTCAATTGAAAACAGACAAGGAAAGAATGGCAGATGGTAAATGGCAGGTAAATGTAAACAGTAGATTATGAATGGTGCGTGGTAGATGGTTAGGGTTAGGGTTCATGTTGACTCAACTAGAGTTAGTGGTAGACCAGTAAAAACGTTTTATTTAGCTTATCACTTCATTAGAGGCTATGATGTCTCAGAACTTGAAAATGATATTGACACGCAATATTTCTGCACACAGAAAAATTAAAGAAAGGGTTTCACAAGACCCCCCATGATTCACTTTGTACAGGGTTCAGAAACATGTGTATAGTGAAAACAACACTTTGGTATGAAGAAGTATAGAAGTATGGCCTTAGACCAAGCAATGATCAAACTGTTTCATCTTGGGAAACAAGTGAAATTGTTTCTCTCATCCGCCAAGAATGAAGTCAGCTGAAAGGATTCTACTTTGACTGTGTTTCAAAGGTGAAATTTATGAGCCCAAAACTAGAAGTCTAATAAATCTTTTATATATCAAAGTGCATTTATGTATTTAAAATAAGGCAGGGCTTGACCTTTGAATCAGTCCAGGAAGCAAAGACACACTTTTGCTTTTTGATTTACGTCTTTTAAGACAAAAAACCATACATTTATTTCAAAATTGTTCTTCATAGGGTGTCTGCAGGATTGTGTTGATTTTTTCCATTGCATTTATTTATACTGAAATATAACTGCAGTCTTAAACACTGCAGACATAACAATGCTGACCTTGTGCGAGACCAGGACGGTAATTTACTCTCGATAAGAAACCTTGACATTTTTTGGTCTTTCTCCATCTCAGAAAGTGTTTTGAATTTTCCTCAGGAAAATGGACAGTATGAACATTTCTTGTTATTCTGAAGGTGGATAGATAAGGCAGATACAGTGCAGTTGAACAACTGGCTGCAGAGACAAATCTAAATATACCTTTCATAAATTATATCAAGAATTTTTGAGGGGGCAAGGGTCAATTGTAATAAAACTGACATTTTCATGCAGTTTGGAATAAAACCATGTGTATGCATTGGAACAAACATGAGTGCAAAATTTGTTAAGAAATCTGCTCTCCAGGCCAATCTGTCACCTTGTCTCCTTCACTGTTGTTCAATTCATTCCAGATACGTCCCCCATAAGTCCGTACTCCCGTGGAAGAATCAAATCGCAAACTGCGATGCCAAAAGGTACAAATTCTCACTGCGTCACCAACAGGCCATGGCCTTAAAATGGGATTTCAGCCTTCACTACACTGCCCCCTTTTGTATGGAGCTGATGCACCTCTGGTGGTCCTGGACAGGGTTAGCGTTGACCGCTGCAGTAAAGAGTGCATACCATGGAATTTACCACTGCGCTTACTGCCCATCTGATATCGTGCAATACTTTGCCGAAAAAGCGGCTGTTTCCCACAGTACATTGTTGATACCTTCCCAGAACTATAACTGTGTTTCATGTCCAACATGTCAGTTCAGACCTCCACAGTATAAAGTGGGATCAGAAAAGCTTTAAGTAAATGTATGTTATTGACCACAACAGTCTCTTTGACTTAATGTCTGAGACATATCATGCAGGGTGAGGTGGGAAAGGAGAACAAGCAGCTATGTCAGTTACACTAACAGTACCTTTGGATCGCTGCTAACGACCAGAACCGCACATTCGCTCGTTTGCTGTCCGTGTCCTCGTTTCTTATCCACGACGCTGAGCTCTGCGCAAACACCATCATTTGAACCTTGAAAATTAATTTACACCTTGTCAAACATTCAAGCTGACACGTTCCAACATGAGCTATGCGAGAATAATTTTCAGTTCCTGTTTCAACAAGTGACAGAGCTTCCAGTATTTCATTTCATTTCAAGAACACAGTCACAGAACTTCATCCAGGTAGCATAAATAATTTCAGAATGGTTCTTATAGCTCTCTTTTTCACTGCAGTGTCATCACAGAATATGCAGCTGATTTTTTCTTCCTGTACCGAAAGTACACCCACTGTGTATATCTGGCGTTAGCCTTCCTGCACACTACATGCATGTATCTGGGTTAAGTTACATTTTAAGGACTTTTGCAAATGTTTATGAGCAAGGTTTCAAAAAGTACTAATCTGTCTCCCAGTGCAGCAAAACTTTGCACTGAACTGTCTGTCACTGTGTCCTGTTCTGGTTGAGGTTTTGGGCTTTTTCGCTGTATGTTTAGTCATTCTCGAATGTGTGTCTCATCTGTAATGCCCCCCCGCCACCCCCACCCCCTCCTCCAACCCATGCCCGCCTACATCCCTCAAAGACAGGGTGTGCCTTCCCAAAATACATTCTTCATCAGCCTTGTTCTTCTTCTGCTGCAAGTCACATGACTCTGCAGGTAAATGGGAGAATCAGGGGGTGAACCTGGCTTATCCGTCTCCTTGGCAGTTAGGCAGCTGCAGGTGACTGGAATGCCTCTAGGGGGCATGGACGCTTGCTAGATAATCTACCTGTGCCCCGATAATAGCACATGTTTCTTGAAGCCGAAGGACTCGACATGACGCTGGGAGGACTGTCTCGCCGGTTATAGGCACCCTAGATCCAACAACAGCCTGTTTTAATTTCTCACTGATACCAAGCTCTTCCAACAGCACAGCCATCTGGCCCTTATTAAGATGTTAGTGATTAATATAGTACAGATTTGGTGCTGTTGTTCTTGGCCCTGAAGAACTTTTTAAAAACAATTATGGCTTTTGGTGGCAGTTGTGTCTTCTTGTCCCGACGTGGCATTTCACCCCTAAAGGACAAAGTGGTCTCCACATCCACAGTCCCATCTTTTTCTGATTAGAGTCCCACTTTCTCCCTTTCACCTTGTTCTCGAAATCCCGCGAAGAGGGACGGGTGGGAAACGAACAGACGCCTGCATGTGAAACTGCGTCGCTATGGAGCTGAACTGTTCCCGTCAACGCGCACAAGTCCTGTGTCAGTGCAGCTCTCTGGCACATCAAATCCAATCTTCACTTTGCTGAAAAAGCTTGCTGTTACACCATGTCCTAAGCCCCAGTAAATCATATCCCAGTTACAAAGACAGTGAATAGCATGATGTCCTGCTTGTGGTTCCTTTCAAGGATAAGACAATCATTTCACACAATGTCCTTGTGCTTTTGTGGGGCTGCAGATATGTGGGACTCATGTAACCGAGCTGCAGCAAAAGCTTCTCCTGGCACAGATATCTGCTCGAGGACCATTGTATTAAGAAATGAACATATGGCTCAAAGGATAGCAAGGACATCAAAGAATATCAAGCAGATTCTGAACAAAGTGTTTTGTTCATTTTTTTTATGGGATGAAACTATAAAAGAGACGTTCCACCCAGAAATGATAATTAAGCTCTTTTTTTTAAATCTTAAGATGATGTCCTACATGGTGAAGGAAATTCTTAGAACACAGTAACACTGAACAGAGATGTGGGTCAATATGTCACCCTCTGATGTCATCGTATTTCTGCCGCAGCTGGTGGGACAACGGGGATAAGAATTTATGTACCCAGCGTATCAACAGTTCTCTTTTGCTCTCAGTCGAGCGGCTGCCGCATGCATTTTTGAATATTATTTGTCAGTGACTGTGAGTGTCTAACTCCTTCAGACATTTCCTGTGACAGCACTGTGACATAAACTTCCCTTTTCTGGATTTCTGTCTTTATTTTGGCATGAATCCTTGGTGCTGTCAAAATGTTAGAGAGGTGATGACAGGGAAATGCATCCTGAGTACTGCACGAAACCACCTGATAATGCCTACCATCTGCATGCCCAGAAACTAAAGATATCAATTTCTTAATATCAGTTTTATTAGCTGTTTTATTACATAAAAGTATAGTTTGCTATAGACCAACCACCAGAAGAGCATTTGAAATTATTGAATTTAGGTGGACTTCCCTTTTCGAATTATGAGCGAATGTGAGTGTTTGCTTTTGCCAGTATATACAGTGTCTTTCACGTCTGCAAACGTCCCCACTCTGAGGCAACTCGGCAGAATTCCCCAACATCGTGCCTGACATTTTTGCGGTCCACCCCCCATGTACTTTCATCTGTTTTCTCTCTGTTCCTCTTAAACACATCTCCATACGGTGAAGGCCGTGGCCCTCTTTTGTGTCTCCAGCAGGCGCAGAATGGCAGCTTTCCCTCCGCTACCCCGACTGTCACGCAGGCTCCAGCCACACGCACAGAGACACGGCAGCGACGGGCATCATCTTGGAGACCGCAACACGCCAGCTTCTCTCGCAGTTTATTGAAAGTAGGTGACGCCCTTCAGCTGATTTTGAAAACACAATTTTTCAGTAACACCAGTTGCACCACCGGAGGTAATTAGGAGATACTGTATACGCTCTGTTATTTTGCAGTATAATTGCTCAATTTTAGTTTTTGGCACTGATATTTTTTAAAGTTACCAAATAAATTTGTAAAGGAAAAATGTCATTTCACTCCATTACATTGAGACAACCTATTCTCACTACTTTTGCATTTTTGATATTTAATATTTTAACGTTCACTTGCTCGCTTCTGCAAAGCGCTAAGTCCTAGTTCAGGGTCACAGCGGTCAGGAGCCTGTGCCAATGTAACTGGGCACAAGGCTGGTGGGCAGGCGCCAGAACACCCTGAATGGGATTCCAGTTCAGTGCAGCATAGCCACACACACATACACATACACACGTGCTCACTCACTCACCCATTCACACACTGTGGGCAATTTAAAGTCACTAGTGCACCTGAACTTCGTGTCTTTAAACCGTGCAAAGAAACCAGTGCAGACAGCATGCAAACTCTAACCATGACCCGATTGTTTTACTTCTCTTTACCTAAAACAAATTCAGTAAACACAGTTTTACCGTGAACAAATAGCCACACCTCCTAAGTGTCAGATGCTTTCAATAGATTTCATTGGCTGTTACTGACTGTCAGTCACAATTTTTCCTCTCAGTCAAACAAATCAAAACTTTGTCTTTACCAGCTAGAGTGTAGTGTTGAGTCTTCTGTTGCCTTGATTCACAGCCTTTTATTTAGTGACGGTGGTTTTGAACTGTGAGAAACAATGAATAAATACACAAATGAAAAATAAAAAATTGAAGTTTTGCTACATTTAATGCTTTCAAAACATTTTTCATGTTGTGATAGTGCGATGTTATAAAAGTGAAGTAGGTCTTTATTATTGTTGCACTGATTCATTTAATGAATTACTCCTATTAGATAAAATACACATGAACTATGTAATCAAACAGCATTTTTTTGTGTTCTAAACATGTTGGTATTAAGCTAAAGGTTTTAAAAGAACCATAAATATTTGTACAGGTCAAAGCAAGGTCTCATTGTATGTAAATACACTCTGTACTATTTAGTTGAGTTGAGAGTAAACATCTATTTGTAAGTTATAGAACACTGAGAAAAAATGTTAATTTTTTCCACAATTCAGTCAAAAATCGGATGTGGCAGTCAACATTAGAACTCAAATGTCCCTGACATAGCTAAGCTAGACAATATTTACCTTGCTGCAGTTAACCAGCTATGTACTTTGTATTGCAGTTAATTTATGCTACTGATTTTGTGGGACAGATGGTAGTGTAGTGCAGTGGTTGGAGTGACATGTTTGAATCCCACCTACAGCTGCAATACCCTTGAGCATGGTACTTGCCCTTAATTGCTCCAGTAAAATTTCTCAGCTGTATAAATGGGTAAATAAGTAGCCTAACACTGTAAAAAATATGCTGTACATTGCATCCTGTATGCATCTGGAGCTCGCTGTTGGTGTAATGTACTGCTGTGTTTTCTCTGAGATGAACATCACTTTGGAGAAAAGTGTCAGCTAAAGGTACTATAAATTATATTGTATAATTTACAGTAAAATGTATTAAAATGTATATTTCAGTAAATTCTGCATATGGTGAAGGAGACAAACTAACTGTACTTAAGAGTCACACATCTGCAGCTATGTCTCTTACCTAAAGGAAATGCAGAAATCGCATTTTCTATGAGATGTACGTCGCTTTGGAGAAAAGCATCTGCTAAATGACTAAACATAAATGTAAATGTACATAAGCGACCATTGTCACTGTAAGGTGAACGTGGCAGAGGAATGATCTTAATCTGGCAATGTGTGATTTTTTTTTTTTTTTAGAAAAGTTCTGTCAGAAATGTACTTTATGTTCTTTCTGGCAGTCGTATTTGTAAGGCCTCATCCTAGGTTTTTAGATTCACTTGGAAGGTACTTGCAACATTTATATTTTTAAATAGCCCCTTTCTTTTTATTCATCTTTCAAAGAGCTGTTTGTATGAAGATTAATGAGTGGCATTCAGAGGGATTCTGGTTCTCAATTCCCCTTTAGAGCAGGAATGTAAAAGACATACATCAGGAGAAAGTTGGTATAAATGTCATGGAAAATTGCTTTTGCAGCAACACGTTTCCACAGCACTCTGCACCGGGGAATTTGTTTTTCAGTGTTTCCTGATTTAGAAATGAATCACTAACGAAGTCGATTAAACTGTTCTGTACGAACTACAGCCTCACAATTTTCACATAAAGGTGACAATGGAATATGAACTCCACTTTGTTGTGCACTGCGGTTTTGCTTATGTGCTCTGTTAGATCATTTTAGGAAACTCTATCCTGTACATCCACTGGCTATAAAGCTTTTGCATATGTCTGCTTTTTCACTATTATTGACAGTCATTTTGGTGTCACTCCCTCTGCACTGGGTGACACCAAAATGACCGTTAAAAAAAATTTTGTGCAGCATTTCAGCAGAAATGTTTTTTTTTTTTTTTTTTTTTAGATTTTCTGGTGTTTTAGTTACAATATTGTGCTATTTAGTATTTGTGATCCTATATTGGCAATGCTAAAATAAACATCATTTTGATGTAGTTCTTTTACATTTTTACTTCAAATTCTATTGTTTTCTTACTGAATTTTTACTTTAACCGTATGAAAATACATAAATACATTTAGGCCGTGCACATGATATTGTAATTTAAAGGTGTCATTTTAATTTTGCTAGCTGTTTATGTCACTGCTATTGTCATTACATTCAGTGATATAGAGGAATTACAATTTAAGAGTAACATTAGTACAAAAAACATTGCTAAGGATTGTGTATGGTCTGGTATGGGAAGAGGTCCATGAGGGGGGTGACACCAACTCTAGTGACACCACTGCCTCCGGGTCTGTGGGTTTAAATCCAGCTCGCTGTGTGCAGAGCGTGCGTGTTCTCCTTATGGGTTTCCTCCAGGAGCTCCAGTTTCTAGCCACAGTCCAAACTTGTGTTTTGGACCATTTGGCAATTCTAATTTCTCCTTTGTGTGTGTTTGAAAAAGTCAATGAGAGCGTGCGATTTCGATGCGATGGACTGCTGTTGTGTCCACAGTGTGCTGTCTTTTCACACCAACACATGGATTTTCCTGTTTTATGTCGTTAGTTGACTGTGGATTTTATTAGTTTAGTTCAAATATTGTTCAAGTTACAGCCAAGCCAGAGAGAGCACACAGATGGTACAATTTACCTTGTTCTCTACTGCTCCTCAGTGTATCCATTACAGTATCAGTCCTGATCCAGGCCAAGGCATGAGGCAAAACCCTGGTATAAGGCAACATGGGTCTGTGTCTCATCTAGTAGAGTTAGAAAAATTGCATATCTCAGGAATTAAAATAGCTTGCAATGGTCCATGGCCGATTGTATCAATTTAATTGTTTGACTCTTGGCTGAAGTGCATAAAATCACATCTCACACAAATAAAGTTCTACTCAGCAGCATACACCATAATAGCCCCCTATAGTCACCTGTAACCATCTGTAACCAAGAGATATATGGCAACGCTCCAGCCAGACTGCTACACTCCTCGACCTTTGCTTGCTTGGTGGTCCCACACACAAAAGATTCAAAATCCAAAGCACAAAGGTTTTTGGTTCTGGTTCCGATTTAGTGCAGCAACCACCCCTTCTCACTCAGACCTGATGAATCTCTCTCAACATATAAGAATGGTCTAAAAATTCATCCCTTTTGGACTTACTTCTTCAATGATCTTCTATGTGATCAATAAACATATACTATGTAAAAAAAACCTATGTGCAACTATTCATGTAATATATACTGGTTTATAGGGTGGTATGTGACAGACTGCAGTCAAGAATCACATGTCTGCATCTAGATCTCTCCTTCTGTTGATGTAATACACTTTTTGCAATGTTCTTGGAGATGTGCATTGCTTTAGAGAAAAGTGTCTGCTAAATAAAAAAATGTAAATGCAACCAAATCATGGGATGGCAGATATTAAGAGCATGCATCGTTTTTTAAGAAATACTTAAAAGGACAAAGGGTTGATGTCTCATCCAGCCCAAATTGTTCTGCTTGAGGAAACACAGATACCAAATTAGCTTTTTACCTTCATTCCAAGGACCAATGCATAATCAGTTATATGGCAAACAAAGTTGTCTGGAGAAAATATCTCGCAATCTGGAAAAATTTAAACGTTTCCGTAGAAGAACAAAGTTGAAATATTAATTGAAATAGAAAAGTATTTCATATGCTCCATGTCAAACAATCCTGGTGTCTCTGTATTCAAGTTACATGTCATGTGTCAGCCTGTCATATGTACTTATACAAAGAAACCTGTATGTATGTAGCGCAAAGACACCCTAACTGCTCTAGGCCACACAAACTATGGTACCCATCTAAGTCAAAGCTGCTTCACTTTGGGCTTTCTTCTGCATGACCCCAATGACCTTTAATCCCTTGCAGAATTTCATATCAGTTACATTGCAAAGGACATTTGGAGAGCACAGCAGAACTTTGAAAGCTTAATGTAGTATTCCACTGTATTATTTATTCCTCTAAATATAATGTCATCATCAGATTCTACTGGAAATGGTTTTAAGGGAATATTCATAGGTAGACATCGACTGAAACATGTTTTTGAAACGTGAGTTTCAGCACCAAGGTGGGGAACAGTCAATCACCACTCCTCACAGAGAAACACAAAAGAAACACATGGCTTGTCTGAAAATGGGTTTGTGCCAGAACAAATCGGAAACTGGGCTTTGCATTTCTTGGTACTTTAAAGTAAGTGTTTTATAGAAATCATATGTTGGACATTAAAATTTTCATCAGCACAGAGCAGTTGTTTTTCAGGAAATAAAAACGTTCAAAATGTCATAAATCAGACATTTAAAATAAAACATTTTCTGTATAAGCTATTGTTACTACATTTGAAGATGGGTTATTAGGGCTTTAAATTCTGTCTTATAAGGAAAGACATTGGATACTGATATTTGCAATATTAGATAAGGATATTGATATTTGCAATATTGGAGAGACTGAAGGAACCTTAGAAACCCATACTCTTCCCGTCTTCCTATTAAACCATAGAATCAGTCTGTTTTACCTTATAACCTCTGAAGACACAAAGCAAAGTCTGTGACTGATGAAAGGAGACAAACTATATTTGCTTTGTAATTGCTATTTTTTGTGCAAACATTGTTCCTTTATTGTTCCCTGCTTTTGCTCATAAAACCACACACGGCTGTAAATATGCACCTCTGGCCCTAATTAGAGGCTTTTGTCAGCTTGGCCAAGTTGATTCGGCCTGCATAAGTATAAGGATGTGGATGAAAAGAATAGAGTTTGACTGAACCTGTTATTCGGGCAGCATGTCACCCTAGAGCGCAAACCTTCTGAGGTCAGAGCTGGCACCAAACTAAAGTCAAACGCTAACCAAAAAAAAATGCATGCCATCTTTCATGGTGAAAGGCTCGCAATCAAATAAAGATAAGTGCTACACAAATAGCATTTCCTGTAAACACTAAATGAATTAATCAAACACTGAGCCAGTTGAATAAATCAGTTAATTATGAATAAATAAATATACCACAACTCAGAGTTCCTGCTGCATTTCTTGCAAATCTAATCAAATGAAAGGGAAAAAAATAATCTAGTGCCTAAGTGAATGGAAATGGGATAACAAGTAACAGAAAAAGAATTAAAGAAGTAAACAAAGAGGATGGAATGAGAAGTCCATGACTTCAGCCAGAGAAGAGGACGTCCAGCTCCTTCAGGGAAGGTCTAAGGAGGTCTAAGGTGATCTCCTGTCTCTGACGTTGTCTCTGAAGATGGAAGACAGGGAATCTTACAGTGCAATGGCAGTTTTCACTTGCTAAAGTACATTTTAAATACAGGCCTTCAAAGTGAGTCAGTAATTGCCGAGAGCCGATGTGACCACGTGCAACGCCATCAAAGACAGTTCCCACAGAAGCAATGACTACATTTCCAGTAAGAGCAATGACTACATAAACAGTGATGCCCTAGTGGTTGGGGATATGTATTTAAATCAAATTCAAAGGAGCAATTAAATGGTGCTAAAGTGACCATATGTCCTTTTGGCAATGAGCAGTCTAGACCACACACCCCTGTCCTTGACTGACAACTGCACCTGGGTAAGGGTGAATGTTTTAAGTTTGGTTATGTGGTTGGTTATGGCCAAAAGAGTTAATAAAAGACATATGTCCGCACAGATTGGAATATTTGTCCATTGCCAGAAAAAGCAGATGAGTATGGATCAGCGGTCACAAAAATGGCACAGATGGAAAGAAGTGTGTACGGTATGTTGGTCAGATGAGCAGGCTGCAGTAAATGTAAAGCTTTGGTCAGTGTGGAGTATTTCGGTGTGACGATGCAGTGATCCGTGTTCAGCATGTAGCGTTGATCAGCTGCACAATTCAAGTCAGGAGCGAAGCAGTCGGTACGTGTCAAGCAAGTGTCGTGACACAGCGTGGACTATGAGTGGAAGCTGCTTTGAGAAGTAAACTGTAGGTTCCAGCCTTTGCAGCAACCAACCCTGCCTTTTTGTTAGCTAGTTAAATAGCACTGAGATGAGCACGTCATGTGCATTTTCCACAACATCAGTCTGAAGCTAACCTGAGTTTTTTTTTTGGTTCATCATGTCTTGTTACCCAAATAAGAACTAATTATTATATTTCCTGGATTTCATTTGCACATGTCTATATTGCAAATACAAGCAGTCTGTTTCTTCTTATCCCATTTAAAGTTCTGCACGGCCGCAAACCAGGCACAGATAATCACGTGAATAAGTACGAGTGGCAAGGAAAGTCAGGCACTGTCAGTTTGTGGCCAAACTAATTCATGAAGTTTGAACGGAACGTTCAACAAAAAGAGAAGAAGAGAAGTTCTGTCTGACAATTTTATTCTGCAAATACTGCTTCTATTTCAGACTCTATCTGTCACAGCATTCTAAGCAAAAGAAAAAACTGAGCTCTTGATCAAGGAGGAAAAATTAATGTGGGAATCAGGAGAAATGCAATCATCTCATTTTGGATGCAACAGCAGCTGTTTTATTTCACTTGTCTAAACTCCCACCCTGAAACTTCATAGTTATTCCTTGTTTTACTGCACGCCATTTCTATGTCAACACATATCACTGCATGTTATACTGTAGGTGTCATCTCCCATCTGCCTGTCCATGCCTCACGTCCCAGCATTCCATCTGTTTGTCCTGACCTAACCTGACAATGTCCCAGCATGACTTGAGTGTGTATCCACGCTCTATTTCCTTGCACACTGTCTTTATGTACTCAGTTTATTATCCAGCAGTCACATCTGCAAGATTATGAGAGAACAATAAAATGCTGGCCATCAGCAGCATTAGGAATGTTAGCATACTGGCATTCAGTTCACAAACGTGACTCCGTCTGAACACTCTTGTTTCTTTGGTTCCGCATATGCAGAGTAGTACGGCCTTTGTTTCAGAGCATGGCTGAAATACAGAATCTGAATCCAGAAGCATAATGTGGGCCTTAAATCTGATTCCTGAAACAACACAATCCAAGATAGTGCTCTGACACAGAGATCTAAAAACGGAACACAGCACCACATTCTGGGTCCTAAATCTAAAACATTATCCTGGACAGCATTTTGGGCCCTAGGACCACATACTGTGACTTACATCTGAAACTGAATCCAACACTGAATTATAGTCCTAAATTTGATTACTGAAGTAAAAGACTCTAGGATGGTATCATGGCCCCTAAATATGAAACAGGACTGGATTGCATCGACCTGCCTTATATCAAATCCTGTGTCTCTCAAGTCAGACTTGTACCTGGTGGAGTGTTCTCAGAACGGCTGAGTTTCAAAATCCTCCCGCTTTTATGAGGCTCAAATGACTGAGCTGGAACTTAGCTGAACGAGTAGAAATATGTGTGGCTCAATGGGTGGATGTGTTGCCGTAGTTGCGCTCCTCTGTTTCCTTTGCAATGGGCACACTGGCGGCAGCCTGCCAGGACCCCAGAAGAAGGGGCCAACTTCTGTTGACTGGATGTCAAAAATGAATGAGCTAGAGACCAGCAGAAGACCTGTTTCAGCAGGATGAGAAGGATTACTGGCAGAGGCCCTCTAGAATCACTATGTCAAGGCCTCTCTCTAGCTTCTCCTTTTAAGAGGTTACCGGACAGGGAGTGTATTTTAAGCACCCTTTAAAACATTAAAATGCGTACCTGAATGCATGGATACCTGGACAGATTAATAAAACTGCGCCCTAGGACCACATACTGTGACTGTGACTTGTTTTTACATGGGTGATATATTGCAATATGACATAAGATGTCCAAACATAATCTATGGTACCTCTCACTTGCATATCCTGGGAAGAACCGTCATTAAGTTGCAAACAAAGAAATACACACACACACACACACATTTTCTGAACCGCTTGTCCCATACGGGGTCGTGGGGAACCGGAGCCTACCCGGCAACTCAGAGCGCAAGGCCGGGGGGGGGGGGAGGGGACACACCCAGGACGGGACGCCAGTCCGCTGCAAGGCACCCCAAGCGGGACTCGAACCCCAGACCCACCAGAGAGGAGGAGGACCTGGTCCAACCCACTCCGCCACCGTGCCCCCCTAACAAAGAAATACTCTTTAGAATTTGGATTAAAATATAAAATTTAACTCAGCATGGCATACAGTATCGGCAGTTTAACTATCTCACAAATTATATATTTGGCCTTGCCTTGTTTTTTTCCTTCAAAAACAGTGAAACATTTTTGACTGCTCAGCTTTTGGATTCAGTCAGGGCACTGCGCACTGAATCCATTAATCCACCTTTACTCCCTCAACTCCTGACCAGTGAGCCAGGGGATCTTCCTCAGCATTTATTAATATACCACTATTGTGCCAACCCCTGCTCAGTGAGTAAGATTTACTTTCTTTATTGGACTAAAGCAGGGATCATTCACTCAATTTGTTAATCTTCCAGCCCCAGCCAAATGGATAACATTTGATATATATACTGTATATGTATACCGTATAAAAAAAAAAGGGGTGAGTGGGGAAAAAATATCTATATATATAAAAAAAAAAAATTCTCCACTCGCCCCCCTTTTTTTTTGCGGGCGGTCTTACTCCTTCAAGCTCGGGTCCTCTACCAGAGGCCTGGGAGCTTGAGGGTTCTGCGCAGTATCTTAGTTGTTCCTAGGACCGCGCTCTTCTGGACAGAGATCTCGGATGTTGTTCCCGGGATCTGCTGGAGCCACTCTCCCAGCTTAGGGGTCACAGCCCCAAGTGTTCCGATTACCACGGGGACCACTGTTGCCTTCACCTTCCACATCTTTTCTAGCTCCTCTCTCAGTCCTTGATATTTCTCAAGCTTCTCATGTTCTTTCTTTCTAATGTTGCCATCGCTTGGGATGGCGACATCTATCACTACGGTTTTCTTCCTCTGTTTGTCCACCACTACTATGTCCGGTTGGTTAGCCATTACCAGTTTGTCAGTCTGGATCTGGAAGTCCCGCAGGATCTTAGCTCGGTCATTCTCGACCACCCTTGGGGGTGTATCCCACTTTGATCCTGGGACTTCTAGCCCATACTTGGCACAGATGTTCCTGTACACTATGCCAGCCACTTGGTTATGGCGTTCCATGTATGCCTTGCCTGCTAGCATCTTACACCCTGCTGTTATGTGCTGGATTGTCTCAGGGGCATCTTTGCACAGCCTGAACCTGGGGTCCTGCCTGGTGTGGCAGACCCCGGCCTCTATTGATCTTGTACTTAGAGCTTGTTCCTGTGCTCCTATGATTAGTGCCTCTGCACTCTCTTTCAGTCCAGCTTTGTCCAGCCACTGGTATGATTTTTCGATATCAGCCACTTCTTCAATCTGCCGGTGGTACATACCGTGTAGGGGTTTGTCCTTCCATGATGGTTCCTGTTCTTCCTCGTCCTCCTTCTCGGGTTTCTGCTGCCTGAGGTATTCACTAAGTATCTCATCAGTCGGGGCCATCTTCCTGATGTAGTCAAGGATCTTTGTTGTTTCATCCTGGATAGTGGCTCTGACGCTTACTAGTCCTCGGCCTCCTTCTTTCCACTTAGTGTACAACCTCAGAGTGCTGGATTTGGGGTGAAACCCTTCATGCATTGTCAGGAGCTTCCTTGTCTTGATGTCAGTGGCTTCTATCTCCTCTTTTGGCCAGCTTATTATGCCAGCGGGGTATCTGATGACCGGCAGGGCGTAGGTGTTGATAGCCCGGACCTTGTTCTTCCCATTCAGCTGACTTCTCAGGACTTCTCTGCAGGTATTTGGCGGTTGCTGCTTTCCTTGCGGCCTCTTCATGATTCCCATGCGTCTGCGTGATTCCAAGGTACTTGTAGCTATCCTCAACATCTGCTATGCTGCCTTCTGGTAGTACAATCCCCTCAGTTCTGACTGCCTTCCCTCTCTTTGTTACCATCCGGCTACACTTATCCAGTCCAAATGACATTCCGATGTCATTGCTGTAGATCCTGGTGGTGTGGATCAGGGAATCGATGTCTCATTCACTCTTGCCATACAGCTTGATGTCATCCATATATATATATATATATATATATATATATATATATATATATGTGTGTGTGTATTTATATAAATATACACATATACATAAAACAATACTATATATGTAAATATATATAATTTTTTTTCAACTACTCAATTTGGTTCACTGCTTCTCCTTGTAAATGTTTTAGTGGTCTAAAGCCTATCCTACACTCATGAGGCACTAGGCTAGGAGGGTACACCCTGAATGGGATTCCACTCCATCAGGGAGTAACAACATACACAATCACTCACATTGCTGATTAATTTAATATCTTTTGGCCTTTTGAATTGAAAATATGAAATAAGTAGGTGTTCTAGTGGTGTATATTTTAAATTTTGTTCCGTACAATTCCAATAGCTAGCATTTGTAACACAAAGGATGCCTCCTGTAGTAACTACTAAACTATACACCGTAAATGAGTCCAGTGCTGTAAGTTGCTTTGAGTAAATGTGACAGCTCAACAGCCCATCAAGACCAATAATATAAAGTTACTGTTTATATCTACTGGACTGGGTGGTATGGGGGCATTGCCAGCAGTCCTGCTGCCTTACAGCATCTGAGCTGTTTGGACATGGGTTTGAATCTGGCTCAGTCAATGTGGAGTTTAAATGTTCTCCCTGTGTTTGTGTGGGTTTCCTCTGAGTGCTCTGGTTTCCTCCCACAGTCCAAAGCTCTGCACTTTAGGTGAATTGGCAATGCTAATTTGCTCTTAGCGTGTGCATCTGTGTCTATGCTGTGATGGTCTGGCAACCCATCCAGGGTGTACCCCCCTCAGCCTTCAGCTCAGGGATCCTGGAATAGGCCCATCCTTGACTAGGCTAAGCAGTTACTGAAAATGGATGGACCTTCTGGATTATCTACCAGACTAACACATTAAAAAGACTTAAGTTCAGGAGTTTACCTATCTCATACCATCTAAAGGATTAACCAGATCAGAGAATTTTATTGCATATGAAGCCCTTGAACTGGTCAAATACTCAGAGAGTACACTCATATTTACATTATGTACTTTTCTAAACACAAGTATTTCAATTTTTCTTAGCTATCTTAGATAAGTAAGGTTAATTGTAATTTAATATTTTTTTCAGTGTAAAACACCATAGTTCAACTTGCTTTGGGTTTGACTGTTCGTAACATCCATCTCTAGCTTCATCTTCATATTTTTTTTTTCTGTTCAGCTTTCAGTGTCCAGTTGGGGAATTACAGTCTTGTCCAGATGGCCAGATGCAGTTTCTTCATTGGACTGGTGGCCAGAGAAGTATCTTCCTGTCAAAGAATTTGACCACAGTTTCTCCAAAAAGTGCTGCACAATTGATTTATTATGAGGGGATTTAAATTTATTGTCTGAGGAGGTATAATATATCAATGAAATGGAAGGAAGAAGTTTATCCACAAATCCAACAATCCCCTAGGAGATAACACAGTGCAGAGCTTTCAGTTTAGAGGAAGATATTGCACTGTTTAATACAGAGATAAATGTCTTCTTTGGGGGCTGATAACAATGAGCAACAGACAATGGCTTATGCCTTTGTACATACAGATTTGACTGAAAATCCTATAGGGTTGACCTCATAAAAAATGTGCGCCAAAGCTGAAAATTGGAAACCTTTACCATAATCTGGGAACATGCTTACTTTTCACAGACTTTAGACCATCGGACTAAACTATTCCTTACCGCATGGACAAGGAAGTGAGAAACATTAAGGCTGTGCTTCATTGTGGGCATGTGACTGTACACTCATCTTTAGTACATAATACAAGCTAGCTTTGCATCTGGGGATCTAGATCTTCACAACAAGCCTCAGTGGAAGGGGGTCAAATGAGCAGCCATCCAGGGAGATCACACTAACAGGTGCTGATGGATCCCAGAGGCTTAGTGCTCTCCAGAATTCACACAAGCGGATTATCTACCGTAGTGTCATGCGAACCCCAGCCTTACCCCATCCCTCCCTAGACAGGAGCAGTTGCCATATTTATTCATAACATTTCTCTATGACAGAATTTTAGGCAAGTCACATAATACACAGACCCTGCTCATGCCTTACTGTTATTTATTTATTATATGTATTCAGTCTTTCATTTTTGAATAATAACAGCACTCTGGCTTTGTGCTGGCCAGTTCATGGAGCAACCATCTTGCGTTCCCGTCCTACAAACTGTTCTGAGACTGACACCTCATAAAACATCTAATAAACTTCATTTATGGGCTTCAGTACTGTAAATAACCAGGATTATGGAATTATATGCACTGGCAGCATCATTTTTCCATTAAGTTCACCAGCAATGACAAATTTGACTTTAATTTACAAAGACAAGACTTGAGGTCTCACACTGTCATTCAGTTTATTAACTGAGCAATGACACCCACACTGAACCACGGCTTTCAGTTTTCAAACGCTTTCCAAGTCATTGCCACACACATTGCTGACAATATTGAAAATAAATTATTCTGTGGTCTTTGCTTCCTGACTGATGCTCATATGCAGTCCTGTCTCGATGACAGTGTGCCCAGAACCAGCAGCTCCACATTTTGTGCCCATTTAGTTTGCTCTTCTACATTGCTGCTCCATTCTGTTCACTCATGCCAGTCTTTGAATTGTGGTCCATCAAGAACAAACTCATAGTCCTCGTTTCCTGGCTTTTATTCTACTTTTAGATTCAGTCACACTGTCCACTCCAACCTACATCACAGCTAAATGGCAATATACCCTCTTTGACCACAAATTCACATACAGCCCTGAATGCTTACCATATCTGCTCTCCATCACGCTGTTATAATTTCCTATTTGTCTTCAGTAGTACAGTTTGTGTGCAGCTGTTTGTATAAAGAGCTCTATCTCCGGGCTCACCAGTCTAATAAATGTTCTTACCATCTGGGGGGCAGGTGCTGCAGTGATGAGTTCAGTACAAGTTCAGTACCTTCACTGACATTTTGGCAGGAATCATTCAAGCCCTGCATTTTATAAGGAAAGCAGAAAGTGAGCTGAGCTGAAATTAAAAGTGTGAATCGCTAGCACAAGGCGGCGAACACACTGATGCAAACATTTGAGGCGAAACAAACAACATTTTGGAAACAATGTAGCATTGTGTAATAGGATTGAACTTGCCACAAGGTACACCCAGAATCTGGCTAAAACACAGCACTGGACAGACATGATAAACTTGGACAGAATGCATGTTTGAATATTGCATGCACCCAAAGTTGGAACACATCTGCAAGACTGGGCTCGCAAAATTAGCTGCCTCAAGAACTGGGCGGATCCAGCTTTTACAATGACGGCGTAGGATGTGGCAGCAGTCATCATGATCACTGTCACCCTAATCATCACCAGCTGCAATATAATCATAATTTTCATTGTCATACTGTATTCAATGGTCAGATAATTCATAACTGTATACAAGCAAATTATGACACTAAAGTCAGTAACCGTATCTGATCTTGTTATGCTGCCAGTGCACTGTATATTGACATTGTGTTATTCCATGGAAAATATGGTACTTTCTGCGCACATAAACTATTGCTGGGTATATACAGTGTCGGATGCTTGTCTTGTTACATTTATATTTGCTATTCACTTGGCTGCCATTTTCAAATGTGTTTTTTTTTAAAGCTGACATTATATCACATGTTTGTGAACCTAATAGGAACCTACACAACTCATGACGTTCTGAACTGAAATACAGTGACCTTAGTACACAGTACTGCTAAGCAAATAATTTGCAACGTACACAATGCGGAAAACTTGCACCTCTTGTTCTCTGTTTATAAAAGTCTATATGAAGGATACTATAACAGAAAAGAAGGATGAAAAGTCCTGATTTATCTTTTAGTATAGGCTGAGGGGAATGCATGCAGAGAGTATACAGATCTCTCTGATACTCAAAAGACAGTTTGGATGTTCTTTTACTTGTTCAAGCAGAAGCAATACAAAGGACTGGATACCTAACACTGCGTGTGTGTCTCTCTGTGTGTATATGTGTCTCCCACAGCACAAAGGCAGCACTATGTTGGTCCTGAGGGGCTATCTTGTGGAATACGAGGACTGGATTGCCTCTGGAATACAAATGATCATTTCCACAAAGATGACAGACCACTCAAACACAGTTGGCAGTGACTAGAGCAATTCCCAGCCTGTTTCTGCAATTACCCGGGATCTGGGGTCGACACCAAGCCCACGCATATACAGGGACTGAAATCTACTGTTTCCATGAGTAAATTGATGTACAGTACCCTTCCAGGATGTCTTGTGTCAATCAGCTGTAGTTCTTTAGTGGAAATCCAATGTGTCATTCTCACATGTTTGTTGCTCCAGTAGAATATCCAGCTGCATAAATGATTAAAATTACAATATATTTTGCGAAAAATAAATGTTTGCAATTCTGAATTGACTGAAGTGCTCCTGGGGCTGGATGTGGTTATGTTACTATGTAAGTGCAATCCTATCCAAAGTTTTAATGATGCATGATGAACATATTTATGAGTTGTGCTAAATTTCACTAGTTCTCCACCTCAGTTAATAAAAAATAATACCATAAATAAGACGGGCCCGGGGACAGAAGATCGCTAGGTGTACATTTAGTGGAAATCACCACTTTGTGATACCGCTAAAAGGAAACATTCGGTTATGAATGCTAAGTGAAGCACATAATCTATGACATTTCCTTTAACAGTCCCAATGTCGCCACCACTTACAATGTTTCCCATTTTTCAACTGGTTAGTCAGACACTGCAGGGAAAACTAAATAAAATTTTGGCTTGGGTTTCTCCAAGTTCAGCTCTGATCTCAACAAGGGTGTCACAATATCTAGTTTATATGGAGTTTACTGTATATCAAGTTTTTATCACTCAGCTTGTATGAAACAAAAAGTCTTGTTCCAATTTGGTTGACAACTGAAGCCTGCAACAAATGTAATATTTCAGCATCTGTTTTTAATACTGGGAAATAATTGCCATAGACAGCGCTCTGCATATAATGAATGTGTAAACAATACTCAGTCCAGTCAGCATTATAGCATCATTGTGAGTAATCTGTTGGGTCCATTACATCCATTGTGCTGTACCTGTCTACAAAGCACAACGGTGGAAAGGGTTTTTGGGAAGATCCTATCCAGCATTTCTGCGTGTTGGCAGATATCCCACCACCAAGAAAATGGACTATAAAGTCAGGCTGACAGAACTGCAGCCCTCCCTCAAAAGACCTCAGCTTGCTAGTCGCCCAGGGAGATGGGACCATCTCAGAAAACAAAAATAAGCTTAAACAACATGTGTTGCTACAGCCCTGGTTGTCAGTGCTCACAGTCAAGCCTGGATACAGACACTTCCCAGTTTTCTTTGAACTTACAAAAGTGGTCCATGATTCTTCTTCTTCTTCTTCTGAAAGACAGTTCTATGGATGAAACTCTATATCACCTTCCTTAAAACGAAGGATTGTATGCAACCCCTCTTTCACCATTCAAGTCATTCAAGGCCATCTCCATCCAGTTGGTTCCTCCAAATGACAGCCTTCCAGTAGCTAATGTTCATCCATGCAGTGAGGGACAATCCTTCCCTCTCAGGAAGTGGGTGACACCTTGTAATTGTGGCTGGGCCTGAGAAGCCAGCAGTTCCATCCAGAGAAAGATGGCTCCAGTCTCAATGTGGGGTGCCCTCTTGCATCTTTTCATTTGCTTGTCAGCAGGAGGACTTGTGTGGTTTAGTCATGCACCCAATAGCACAGCATCATTATGGTAGTTACTAAATGAAGATGTATATTTTGTATACTGTAGGATCTAGAAATTTTCAGCTGCAAACCACTAAAGCAAGTATGCGTTTGTAGTATGGCCAGTGGACAGGACAAGGCGTAGGCAGGAATGGGAAAGTGCACGGTGGACGAGGGAGGCTTCGGGCAATGAATACTTCTGTAGTGGCTAGTTAGAGTCTCATCGATTTTGTCATACCACAATCCTACTGAAGGGAAGAGTTAAAGAATTTTTAGTGATTAGTGCGAGAGAAAAATAAGAAAATTGACCAGAAATGATGGTATGCTCCAGACAACTGGTCACTTGTACTGAAAAAAAAAAAGAAAATAAATAATGCTCATGGTTTAGAGATAACTGAAGGGGTGTAGGGTGCTGCTATATGATGCAGATACCTTACTTTAGCCTATAGGAAGCCTAGTAGATAAGTAACAAATTAGCAGTAAACACGAGCTGAACACAAGTTTATAATGCAGAAAAAAGCCAATGAGAAAGGTTACCATAAATGTAGCATGCATTTCAAGAACTATATAATATGTGTGTATTGGATGCTCGAGGAGACGCCCTCGACTCTGACACAGGGGACTTTCCCTCCAGCTGGGGTGAAAGAAAGTAAGATAGTCTTTCCTATCTTGAGTCCTTTCTTTGAGTTTTGTCGAATTTCTTCTACATTAGCAAATAAGGTACCGATGAGGCTTGTTATCTGACCACTCCGACTTCCAGTGGGCCATCACAGTCACAAGTGTCACATTATTCCTTGGTCAATTAATTTAAAACAGATTCCATTTTTTGCACTGTTGCAAAATAGACACATTAATTGCACTCATAACTGCAAACAGATATGAAGGTTTCCTCATCAGTGACAAAAAGTATTGTGCTGTGCAGTAACTATAGGATTTGAATACAGCATCTAAAAGTAGGGAAAAATAATATTTAAGTAAAGAAGTTTCCATTCCTTATGCTTTTTGATCTGTGGGATTGGAAATATGGGCCTCTTTTGGGTGAAGGTCTGAGCTGGGAAACTTTAGGCAGTGATGAAGTCATGAGCTTCTCATCAGGGCTGCAGCAGATCTACCATAACAATTGTAAAAAACAAAAAAAAAGGTTCAATAGATTGCTCAGTGATGTAATAACGCTACCATATTTAACTTGCTCAGTGAATTGAACTACTAAAGGAGGGGTGGGGAGTAACCATGTGGATTTCAGCAAAGTCTTTTCACTGTAATATATAATTATTAACAAGAAACACTCTGAATTAGTTTGGACAAACAAATCAAAAAGATATTTTTGATATTGCCTAATAAGATTTCTGAGCAGAAACAGCACTTTGTGGACTTTTGGTCTTCAAAGGGAACAGTCAACCAGTCCTAGAAGGATTATGTTGGGCATAATGCAGAAGCTAATAAATAACCACAAAAAAAAATCTCCCACCATACGGATCCGTCTAAGTTTTGTAGAGGGTATTATTAATGTTGTGAACAATGATAAATATGCATATCCCACAAAGTCGCCTTTTCAAGAATGCCTGTGACTCTGGGAAGTAACTCTAAATTTTCATTTTGCTCACTGTAAAATGTCAGACTGTATAACAAAGTGTGATTTGAAGTTGGAAATGTAGACCCAGATACCTATGAGCTTTACGATATCCTCCCCAAGCGCCTCTCAAACAGCAGAACTAGCTTTCCAGTGTCATTTGCCAATTGTAGCCAATGTTTACAAGAGTTTCGAAACAATAGATATCTCAGTGATGCAACCAAGACTGTGTTTTTTGTGGATTTCTGCGGCTCAGATAAATTTTGTTAAAAACTCATTTATTAGCTCTCTCAGCCATGGCTCATAGAAAGACTTTCTTCTGTGGTGTGACAATTCCAGCTTAGTTTTCAATGTCTCAATTACTCAAAGTGTCTCATGTCCTGGATTTAGAGCTGTGGGAACTTTGCTTTGTGTTACTTGGAAGTCTGAAGGCCTGTCTTGCAGTTATGCTTCTTTTTTGTTATTAATGGCCCTAGTCAAAAAATATATTTATCTTTGATGGTTGCAGGTTGTAGGGGGGCACGGGGGCGCAGCAGGTTTTGGCCAGGTCCTGCTCTCTGGTGGATCTGGGGTTCAAGGCCTGCTTGGGGTGCCTTGCGACGGACTGGCGTCCCGTCCTGGGTGACCCCCCTCCCCTTCCAGCCTTGCGTTGCCGGGTTAGGCTCCAGCTCGCCGTGACCTCGCTTGGGGCGAGTGGCTTCAACCAGTGTGTGTGTGTGTGTGTGTGTGTGTGGGGGGGGGTTGCAAGTTGTGGTTATTTTTGGTTAGTCCTCACTCTTAAATACTATATTGAGGTAGTTACGTAGATAATCACTTAACCTTCTGTTTTTGGCATTAAACAAGTAATTAGTAGTTAAGGCATGACTTTGACCCTCAGGGACTCCAGAGTGCAGCAGGTTGGGTAGAGCTTTGAGCCATTCCTTTGTAACTGAAGGACCTAGGTTTGAACCCTTGCTTCTGACACCTACTCCTGCTCCAGGTACTTACTCTAAACTAGCAATAAAATTTATCCAGTGGTATAAATAGTTAATAATTGACAGTAGCACAGTATAGTACACCTACCATTATAAAGTATGTTCCATTTTACAAAATTTCAGAAAGAATAAATGTACTTTTGAACCACTCATCTCCAAAAACTAACAAATGGCTGTTTCCCCTCCATTAGGTTTTTATGTAAAAGTACATTTTTCTATTGTATTTGAGGTTTGCGCAGAGGTTGATATTAGGTCTTTTCACCAGACTGAGTATGGAATTCTTTGTATGGATAAGTTTCATGTATCAGACTATGCTTAACCTCCGAGAAACACAAGAAGCAATAATGACTTCAAAGTTCACAACACGATGCACAAAAAAAGCAATAAACATCTGAAGGTGTTCCATAGTACTATTAAAATTCTGATTGTCACTTCTGTTGTTTTGTTTTACAGTGCGGACAATGCCAGTTTAAAATGCACTGAAAAAACCAACAACTCAGCAGATACTGAGTTCATTTTGAGAAGGAAAAAGAGAACTGCCACTTAGCTGGGACGCAAAGTTCCAGTGAAGAGCGTAGGAGTTCAACTCAGACTATAGGAAAGTCACAACACAGGTCCAGAATCCAAATGGCTTCACACACCCAGAGACACAAACATACAGATACGCACTGATTAGCATCTCAGTCACAGAAGCTGAGTTCCTAGTAAAGAAGCAGTATCGTTTCTGCTATTCAGGGTTAGACACGGACTGTGACAAAACAAAACAAAACAAAAAATCAAATCATGCAGGCTGTGTTTGTGACACAGTCCAGCTCTGTAAGAAAAGTGTGTTACACTCCAGAAGCTGTTGATTCTGAGCATTGGGCTGCAGATCTGATGCCAGGCTTCTGCAGGAAATAAATCACAGCTGATCACACTTGAAGCAGCTATTACTACTCCATAGCTCACTTTATTGGGACTCGGATTTCAGAAGAAAAGTAATAAACTTCAGATTGCGTTTAAAATACAGGGTTTGCGGGATTTTGTTTTCCTCATTATTATACGCTCTCTAAGTCATGCTCTGGTAGCATTACACAGTTTTATAAATACATTGCAAAACAGTCAGATGGCTCTTGAACATGTTGACTAATAGCATACCGTCCTTCTGCTGTCATATGACACAATGATGGAAAATATGGCATTAAAATAATTTATATTTATGTTGGCAGAACAGGAGTTATATAAAGTATAAACTTTATTGAAATGATGAAAGATTTCAAACTATCTCTGAATGCTGGATTTTCCAGAGAATGATTTTTTGTGGCGGTGTGCTGTCATGGAGAAACTCATAAAAAAGTTGCACGTATGGGGTTAGAAAAATGTTTATATGATGGCCTTGTAATACTGTATCACTACTTTCGGAAATTGTGCTCTTTCTGTATTGGATGGAAGGTCTCTTTTCCTCTTAAAGACAGGATTCGGTGAGAAGGCACTGAATTTAACTGAAATTACTTTACATCAAACAAATTTGGGCTTGAAAATGTTACACTTCAAAGTAAAATATCACATTTTTTCCAGTCTTTTACTTATAAATTGTTTTTACCAGGGGTGTAATTACACACAAATGATGGACAGAAAGAAAAGGATTGCTGGAACATCTGCTGAGACTTGTTCTCCTAGTCCTTGCTTGTCACTCACTATGATATTTAAATATAAATATACAATCAATGAGTGAATGGACCAGTCACCTGGTTCCCCTGCAGAGGTGGCAGCAGTACAACAGCATCACACAGCAGTACATTTCCACCGGTATGTGCACTCCAGGGCCATGCAGTATCTGGTGCAGGAGAAGAATGTTTTCCAGGTGGTGCGGGATCTGTGGAACTGCAGGCCGCACCCACTGCAATGCTTGCAAAAGGGACCTGGAGGTGCTCCAAGTGAGAGGTGTGCACACAACTTGGTATCCTGTGGCTGCAGCTCCAGCTGAAGAAGCTGTGGAGTACTTGGAAGAGCAACCCAGATCATCATCACTGTAGAGCTGTGACCAACACTATTCAGCGTCAGTTCTCCCACAGAAGCTGCCGTGTCCTTCTTGGATTGCTTGACACACACTTAGTATAAGTGGAAGCACGGCGTACGCAGAGCTGCCCGTGCATGTGGCCCAGCTTTCCTACGATGTAAACAAGCGAAACCCTGGAAACGAAGGAGGCTGTTGGAAAGTGGAGGACCACCGTGGGAGTACTGCTTCAACCTGATGCAGTTAAGGAGCCTCTCAGGAAACTGCTGTTTGAGACTGATTTTCTTCCGGCCTTTGTTTTTGTGGGCTGAAAATGTTCTCCCCTTTCTCTCCACCCCATATGTGTGTATGTTGCAGAGCACATGCCAGGGTGTGGCCGGCATCTCTGAGAGGTTATTCAGGGACACGCTGCCACGTGACATACGCAGGCACAGACTGTTCAGTTCAGTGCTCTTTTATGGTGGCCAAATAAACGGAATAGTTTTTTTTTAAAAAAAGGGCAATGTCTGTCCAAATGTCTGCTTACAGTGTGCAGCAGCAGCTGTAGGAACAAGAACCTTAAAGTTGTAACTAAGCAAGTTTTACAAATTAATTACCTTTTTACATTGGGCTGTTTCAGTGGCATATTCCCTAGTTTGGGGAATTGTTGAAAGAACAGCTCAAATAAAATGCATGAGAGCCACTGTTATGTTATAAGGAAACTCAGCGTTCCAAATAAAACAAGTTTACCGTTGCACAAAACTTTAAGCAAGCATGGCTACTAAAATAGACTTTCCACTAAATAAATGTTTCATCCTCATCAGAAGCTTCTGTCATGCACAGGGCTACCCATATGTATTGCTTTTTAAAAGAAAAAGTACTTGCTAGGACATAGGAAGGGATTAATTAATCCTGAATCAATCTCAGAAGTCCAATTTTCACAGGAGTCAGTATTCTTTTAAAATTATTCAGGCAGGTAACGTTTTTCTCCAACACAAGTTATAATTACTTACCCATTTATAGAGCTGGGGAATTTTACAGGAGCAATTTCATGTAAGTACTTTGCTCAAGGGTACTACAGCTGGAGGTGTGATTCAAAACTGCACCCTTTCGGTCCAAAGGCAACAGCTCTAACCACTCTACCAGCTGCACCTGGTGATAACCCAGGTTTAATCTTTGCATGATTTATTTAAATGTGTTTTAAAGAGTAAGTCTGGACTGGCATACTTGTAAGAGACTGACAGCTGTGAAATCTTAGACACACCTCATATACCATGTGTGTAAACTTGAATACACCTTGGCAACCAGGGCAATGCTCTATAGATAACCTGGACAGAAGAGTGAAAACAATGCATCCCACACAAGTCCTGTATTTCCAGGAACTTCTGCAGAAGAGCTGGGAAAACGTGTGGGCTCATTCCCTGCTCAAACTTATTTTTTATTAATCGTGAAAACAATTTGTTTATAGCAAGTGTACTCAAACTTTTGACTCACCCTGTATTTTTCTGTCTAAAATGCTGAGTTGGTGCCCAGTGGCACCTCAGCCTGCAAGCCCGACTTTCTGCATATGCTCAGCTGAGCGTCAGATTTCAGGCCCCACCTTCTACCCATGACATGCTTGATGGAACCTCAGACTTTAGTCCCTGCCTTTCACACACCCCCTTTGCCTCAGTCTTCTCTCTAATTTTGCCAGTTTCAAGAAGTCACTGGATGCCACATTTCAAATAAGATTTGAAACAACCAGGCATCCAAAAACATGTCCCAACTAAAAAGACTTGTTTTTTTCTGTGAAGAAAGACTTTTAGCTTATTTAAATTCATAGCCATTCTTTTGTGGGCAGAAAGAGTTTCCACATGACATCATCAGATCATGGGTCTGGAAATACACACCAACAATTCTTTATCCACCAAATGAACATGTACTACTTTTAGCGGCCTAAAGAGCAAAAACGGTATTTTTCTGATTTACTGAAATTTTAGCCACTTCCCTTTTTTAACAAGAAGAGAAACTGTATAGATGCTTACTTCACCGAATTTTTCTTGCGCAACAGGAAACAACAAGATACACTCTCTATTGTAATTAATTTTCTAATTATACACACACACACATGCACACAAGTACACATAGATTTCAAATAAGGCCCCACTTATTTTGCATTGGCAAAATCTGAACTGCAAGTGCAAATACACAACTAAGTGCAGCGTGTTTTGCATCGTTTGCTGAAACACGTTATCTGTAGCGCCAGATTAACTGATGTGCAACTGACAGAACAAAAAGCTGATGTATTCTCCCCAGCAGGGAAGACAGTAAATGGTTAATTACAAAAAGAGGTCTTAGGTGTGAGTTTCTCAGGGCAGTTAGATGATGAATGCTCTGTAATACATGATTGGAAAGTGCAGGTTAACAGCCTCGTCCTGGGTGTGGCCAGCGGTGTCACTACGGGGGTTGGGGTTGCGGGTGATACCAAAATGACTGTCTATAAAATTTTTGTGCAGCGTTTCTGCCGAAGTGTATTATTTTTTTTTAAGAAAAATATCCCTGTAGTTAGTTATAACAACAAAAACCTTTTTCATAAACCCAGTTTACATGTATCAATATACCTACAGGGCTAAAACTCTGCGCTCATTTACGTTTTTGAACCTTCTCATGCGCTCCGCTCAGAGTTCTCCTTATTACCCAATTACAATAACGTTTCGAATCACGGGGTTTCGTCTGTACGCGTCACAAGCAAGCGCTTTTGTTTTCGTCGCTGCTTGTGTTTTCAGAGTTGCTGATTTTCTCCAATTTTCTCATGCTTTACCTACAATATTGTGGTAATTAGTGTGAACCTGTATCAATAATGTTAAAATAAGCATAATTTTGATGTAGTTCTAGAATGTTTTTACTTTAATTTCTATTTTTTTCTTACCAAACTTTCACTTTAACCACAAGAAACTATGTAAATGTACATACATTTAGGCCGTGCATATGATATTGTAATTTAAACATGTAATTTTAATTTTGCTAGTGGTTTATGTCACTACTGTTGCCATTACATTCAGTGATATAAAGGAATTACAATTTAGGCGTAACATTAGTATTACATTTACATTTACACTTACATTTATTCATTTAAGCGACTTACAATGTTAAAGTTACAATTATTATCCTACTGCAGCTGGAGATGAGCAGCACGCAGCAAAAGGGCACCTGTTAGATTCTCCTTATGAAACGTGAGCTATGATGCAACATCTCACGGCTGAAAAAAACCATGACTGCACTTCAAAAATGAGAAAAAATTACTCATGAGCCCTCAAGGATAGTCAGGGACAATATATGAGTCAGTGGAAAATGCAGGGAAATTTTCCATATTGTTTCAAGATTAATTAAAGTCAGAATAATATTAGTTGGCAAAGCAGAATATACTTCTGACAAAGACCAGAAATTGTACTGGAACAAGTAAGGGGACAAAGATGTTCTAAGGCATCTTAAGAAGAACTCATTTCACTGCTGTCAGCGCATCAGTGTCGGGAATGTGATGCCCTCTTGTGACTTACAACTTCAAGTCTACTTACTGATTACTCATGTAACTGCAACTAGAGCAGATGATGTGTAGAATTAATAGTAATTTTTAGCTTTATCAAGCATTACTACGCTTTTACCAAAGTGTTGAAGATAGCCCGATCATGTCCATGATCATTGCTTCAAATTACTACCAAATTGGTTTCTATATTTACGCCTTTGCAGTTGATTAATACAGCATGAGAACTGCTCGTGCACAGACAGCAGGTATGGTTCGCACATGTGATACCACACACAATACCACACATGCAAATTATGGAAATTTTTCCTATATACACTTCCTCACTGAACCCAAGCCAGTTAAAGGGATGCATGGAAGGGGGGTTACAATAAAAAACAGGACGTTGTTCTAAGAAAGGAACCTGGGGGTGCTGTAGCTTTTAGGCTCATCATTTTGTGTCTGTGGCAGGTGTGAGTGTATCTTTTGCATCATCCCTCACTTCCACGGGTTCATGCCTTATTGCCCCTGCTATATTAGTTAAAGCAATAAAATACATACAAAAGAATAACAAATACAATGAGATTTTATTTTGGCACTGACTTTTTCATCAGAGCACGACCGACTGCGGATGTTGATGATTGAAAAATGAGGCCAACTTGTCTAGCTTGCTGAGTGATCCGCAGGAACCCACCCCCCCCCAAAAAAAATGACATACAGCGTTTTAGTGAAAACATCAGAGCACGAAAAAAAAAGGCCTATCTGACAATGGGAATTTCCAGATGGATAGGAAACTCAGACATGTGAAGTTAGTAAGGTCACAAGTGTTAACAGGGCTATTCTGCCATGTGGTTAGTATTTCAATCCTTTTTTTAATTCAGCCACTGAATTTACATTATTAGTATGTTATACCACATTTCATTTGTGATTTGTGCTGTTACAGTGACCCCCCACCCCTTGGTCCTTCTAAGGACTTGTAAAATGCGCACGCACACGCACACACTTTCAGAACCGCTTGTCCTATACGGGGTTGCGGGGAACCGGAGCCTACCTGGCAACTCAGGGCGTAAAGCCGGAGGGGGAGGGGACACACCTAGGACAGGACACCAGTCCGCCGCTAGGCACCCCAAGCGGGACTCAAACCCCAGACCCACCGGAGAGCAGGACTGTGGTCCGACCCACTGCGCCACCGCACCCCCTTGTAAAATGCATTCATTTTCAATTACTTAACGTTTGGCTTGTTAGTGTTAAAGCCGGGGGGGCGCGGTGGCACAGTGGGTTGGACTGGGTCCTGCTCTCCGGTGGGTCTGGGGTTCAAGTCCTGCTTGGGATGCCTTGTGATGGACTGGTGTCCTGTCCTGGGTGTGTCCCTTTCCAGCCTTCTGCCCTGAGTTGCCGGGTTAGGCTCCGGTTCCCTGCGACCCCATATGGGACAAGCAATTCAGAAAGTGTGTGTGTGTTAAAGCTGTGTTTGTGTATTCAGTGTCTCACCCATTTTAAGTTCTGGTTTATTCCAGAAAGTTCAATGAAGGACATACTTTGGATATAGATATTTTAATCTTGGGGGGGGCACAACCTTTTAATTCAGTAAAATTTAATTGAATAAAACGTACGTTTTCTTAGTGGAAAGGTCTTGCCGAAGTCTTTGCAGTCCTCACCACCAGTTTTCCTTCCCTGAGTCACCCTCTCCTAAAGCTGCCATTCTCCTACTAGCTGTTCATTCATTTACTCTCTCAGTCTAACTCACAAGCTCACCCGTGAACACACTCCCTTTGTGTCACTCACTCACATACCCATTCAGTCACACACACAGCTCCGGTAAGGGACGCCTTCCAGCTGAACACATGGCAGATTCCGCACGGAACGTAAAACAGATGAGAGACGGCGAGATTTATGGCAGTTGAAAATAAAGACTGCCTTCCTAAGCAGGGAAAACTCTTTCAATCAATTTTAAATATGCATGTACTTCCTACTAAAATTAATCTTCTTTCCATTGCCTGCTGATTAAACACCATCATCCAGAGACAAGACACCTAAAATATACAGAATATACATTAATCTATATTATATACTGCATATTATATAACTGTAGTTATATAACTGGACTTTAGATATGGCTGGACTATTTATAGTAATAGAACATTATTTAAAGAATACCAAATGTCCCATTTTTATATTCCTGTTCACCTTTTCTACTGTCACTTCGTTTTGAGGGCCTCCAAGGCTGAACATCAGTGACTCCACACCTTACTTTGCAATGTTGTTTTCACATTTTGTCTTTCACTTTTATTGCTACCACCATAACCCGGTTTCACACTGGACAAAAACAACAAGTGTAAATATAAGTCATGCTGGTCATGCCATTCATAAAAGCTAAAATTGTTAAGCATCTTTCCAGCAATAATGCTTAAATTTAGTCCGAGTATATTTTCCATTTTGTTCTTTGCTGGTGTGTTACCAAAACCATGCATTCCCACATGTCACAGTTCTATTTTCCAGCTCTAAACTTTGTTGTGTTAGCGGTGTCTAAAACATTTTGAAAGAGAACAAGGCATTTGGTTTTCTTTTTTCACTGAGCTCCAGATACACATCTGGATACAAAATGCCTGGTGCAGTGTGCTCTTTTACACTACCACCACGCTTTTCATGGAACCAATTGATTTATGTACTATACTAGAAATTAATGCCAGAAATTATCGGTTTACACTGATAAGGAAAATATGGACATGCATATTAGAGCTGAAAACATTTTAGTTTCCACACCGAAACCAAATTACTATGAGCATTTAAATAATTGTAACAAAAAGATAATGAATAAATCCTCTCATGTTTACACAGGGACCTGCCTTTTCTCAGATAGATAGATAAATAAATAAAATGAAAGCATTCAAACAGAACAGACGGTGAATGAGTGTCACTATTTCCATTGATCAGGGTTGCCAAGACATTTCGAGATTCATCCCTTTTATGTTATTTTGAATTAATAGACTTGCAAGCAGAGATTTCCATATTAATTTAAATGTTGAGCGTTGTCCCCTCCCGGATCGGGGCCTTGTCATGGCGGAAGGGCTTGCATGATCTAGGGATCTTCAGAGCTATATCGTCAGGAGCAGTATGCTTCTGGTAGGGTCTCCGAAGACAAACAGGTCTGGAATGAAGATCCAGACTAACACTATTCAAAAACCCCCCTGAAAAAAGTAGACAAGAGAATGTTTACCCTGCCTGGAATAAGGTCACTGGGTTGGGCTCACCTCCACTCACAGTGTTGGCTCTGGAACCAAACTCCTTGATAAGGGGTGGTCTCTCTCTTACTCAGGAGTTGCACAGGATGAGAGGCGCCAGGCGGGTGTGGGGATACTCACAAGCCCCCAGCTGGCTACCATACAGTTGGAGTTTATCCCGGTGGATGAGAGAGTCGCCTCAATGCAACTTAAGGTTGCAGAGAAGAAAACTTTGACTGTTCTATGTGCTTATGCACCAAACAGCAGTTCAGAGTATTCAACCTTCTTGGAGAGGATGGGTGGGGTTCTGGACAGTACCCCACATACAGACTGCATAGTCCTGGTGGGGGACTTCAGCGCTCATGTCAGCAATGACTGGGAAATCTAGAGTGGGGTGATTGGGAAGAACGGCTTGCCCGATCTAAACCCGAATGGTGAAATGTTATTGGACTTCTGTTCTGGTCATGGTTTGTCCACAATATACACCATGTTCGAACACAAGGATGCTCATAAGTGTACTTGGTACCAGAGCTCCTTGGGCCAAAGGTCAATGATCGACTTTGTAGTCGCTTCATCTGACTTGAGGCCACATGTTCTGGACACTTGGGTGAAGAAAGGTGCAGAGCTGTCAACCGATCACCATCTGGTGATGAGTTGGATCAGATGGCGGGGAAAGCTGATGGACAGACCCGTAGACCCAAGCTTATAGAGAGGGTGTGCTGGCAATGACTGTCAGAGGACCCTGCCCTGAATGATTTTAACTCACACCCCCAGGAGAGCTTCTCCCATGAATGGACCCTGTTCAAAACCTCCGTTTTAGAAGCAGCCAAGCACAGGTGTGGCAAAAAGCTTGTTGGTGGCAGTCACGGCGGCAATCCAAGAACCCACTGGTGGACACCGGTGGTAAGGGAAGCCGTCAAGCTGAAGAAGGAGGCCTTTAGGGCCTGGTTTGCTCTGGGGACTCCTGACTCAGCGGATAGGTACCGGCAGGCAAAAAAGGCAGCAGCAACAGCGGTTGCAGAAGCAAAATCCAGAGCATGGGAGGAGTTTGGAGAGGCTATGGAAAATGATCAGTCGGCCTCAAAGAGGTTCTGGAAAACCATCCGGCAACTCAGTAGGGGTTGGAGGAGCTTCGCTCAAGCTGTGCTCAGCAAAAGTGGAGAAATTCTGACCTCAAATGGGGACATAGTGGGGAGGTGGAAGGAGCACTTTGAGGAACTTTTAAACCCGAGAGATATGCCTCCCTTACAGGAGGCAGGGCCAGAGGCTTCTGGGGTATCAGAGTCCATTTCCCTCGTGGAAGTCATTGAGGTAGTTGAAAAGCTCCACAGTGGCAAAGCACCGGGGGTGGATGAGATTCACTCGGAACTGCTTAAGGTCCTGGATGCTGTAGGGCAGTCATGGCTGACATGCCTCTGCAATGTTGCATGGACCTCAGGGACAGTGTCTTTGGATTGGCAAACTGAGGTGATGGTTGCTATCTTTAAGAAAGGGGACTGGAGAGTGCGTGCCAACTATAGGGATATCACATTTTTCAGCCTCCCTGGGAAAGTCTATGCCAGGGTGCTGGAAAGGAGGATCCGGCCGATAGTTGAACCTCGGACTGAAGAGGAACAATGCAGATTCCGCCTTAGCCGTGGAACAGTGGACCAGCTTTTTACCCTCTCACAGACAATTGAGGGGGGCATGGGAGTTCGCTAATCCAGTCTACATGTGTTTTGTGGACTTGGAGAAGTCTTATGACCGTGTTTCTCGAGAAATTCTGTGGGAGGTGCTTAGGGAGTATGTGGTGCCGGGGCCACTACTGTGGGCCATTCGGTCTCTGTACACACAGAGCGAGAGCTGTGTCCGCATACTCGGCATTAAGTCAGGTCTGTTCAATGTGGGTGATGGACTCCGCCAAGGTTGTGCCTTGTCCCTACTCCTGTTTGTGATTTTCATAGACAGGATATCAAACTGCAGTTGAGGTCAGTAGGGCATTCAGTATGGGAGTTGGAAGGTGATGTCTCTGCTTTTTGCGGATAATGTTGTCCTTTTGGCACCGTCACATGGTTGCCTCCAACACGCGCTGGAACAGTTTGCAGCCAAGTGTGAAGCGGTTGGTATGAGGATCAGCACCTCCAAGTCTGAGTCCATGATTCTCTCATGGAAAAGGATGGCATGACCCCTCCAGGTAAGGGGAGAGAATTTGTCCCAGGTGGAGGAGTTTAAGTAATTTTGGGTTTTGTTCACAAGTGAGGGGAGAAGGGAGCATGAGATCGGCTGCAGACTTGGAGCAGCAGCAATAATCTGGTTGGTGTACCGGATTGTAGTGGTGAGGAGAGCTGAGCCATTAGGCAAAGCTCTCTATTTACCAGTCACTCTACGTCCCTCCCCTCACCTATGGTCATGAACTCTGGATAATGACTGAAAGAATAAGATGGTGGATACAAGCAACTGAAATTAGTTTTCTCCGCAGGGTGTCAGGACTCACTCTCCATGACAGGATGAGGAGTTCGGGCATCCAGGAGGAACTCAGAGTAGAGCCACTACTCCTCCACATTGAGAGGAGCCAATTGAGGTAGTTCAGGCATCTGATAAGGATGTCTCCTGGAAGCCTCACTTCGGAGGTATACAGGCACGGCCAACTGGGACAAGGCCCCGAGGTCGGCCCAGGATCCGCTGGAGTGATTATATCTCACAGTCAGCCTGGGAATGACTGGGGATCCCCTGGGCTGAGCTGGAGAAAGTTGTGGGGGGACGGGGGTGGCTGGGCCTCTCTGCTCCCCCCGTTGCCATCATGACCCTAGAAGGACAAGCAGGCAAGAAAATGGATGGATGGGTGGATGGATGGATGGATGGATGGATGGATGGATGGATGGATGGATGAGCATTGTGCCTTGACCATCATCCTGACTGCCCTTGTGACTAAACTTTATATTGCAGTTAGAGAGCTTCTTGGACTGGGGGGTGGTGGAGCCGTGGGTTTGACTGGTGCCCACTGCATGGGGGGTCTGGAATTTGAGCCCTGCTTGGGGTGCCTTGTGATGGACTGGTGCCCTATCCTAGGTGTGTCCACTCCCCCTTTGGCCTTGCACCCTGTAGTAAGGCTCCAGCTCGCCGCGACCCCACTCAGGACAAGCGGTTGTTGATAATGGATGGATGAAGTGTCTTGGACACTAAAGAACTCTTTATCGCCTACTGATTGTGTTATGTGTTGCAAAGAATACACCATAGAAAGAGATGAAACAACCCTTCTGACTGCCTTGCAGCAGAAAACCTTCCCTTCAACAGTATTCAAAATGCAAACATATGGGCCTTGAGAAAAACCTGGGTCCATGTGTCCATTTAGAATTCAAGACTTTACTTGTAGTCATATGCAGTCAAGATGGGTAAAAGATCTTTCTGCCGCAAAAGGAAAGTAATGGTAGAATTTAGTCTAATTTAGTTTAGTGTAGTTCAGTAACTGAGTCACTGAGGTTTATTTTATTGGCGTGTCTCATTCAGATGCATATTGATTTTAGTACAATGCAGTGTGTGTCCTTTGAACTCCATGATGAAACCTTCTTCCAAACCTTTTTTAAGGTCATCAGTCCTTTGTCAGGTAATATTCTGATGAATTTCTATAAATACATTTATATGCATATGTAATATATGAGAAACCAACTGATGAATATTTCAGAGAACATGATTTTCCTGTCATTGAACCCAAAATTCAAAGTTCTTGACATGTTAAGCATTAGGAAAATGGAAATGTACTCCAATTTTTAAAAATGGATGTCTTTTTATTTAAATACAAGACCTCTATAAAATACTGACAAATATGAATCATAAAAACACATTTATTTACATTTTTAGAATTTGCACAAAAATACAGAACATAAATGAAAAAAAAACAGGGTATGCTACTTGGCAAAGAGCGCAAGTCCACTTTGTAAGTATGATCAAAATGACATTCATCTTTATATTATGTAATTGATACATCTGTTGTAGTGCAGCTATTTTCTATATAACACAGGAAGTTCAGGGACCACAGAGATGAAAATTTTTTTTAGGTTTGCTTTAATCTCCAACGCAAACTCAGTGATGAAGTTTTGTTTGTTTCCTTCCTTGAGTCTGTACTGGAGTTTCACCAAAGGGCCAGTCAATAAAACATCCAAGGGATCAATTGAGGGCTGGAAATAAAAACGTATGGACTTCCTGCCAGAAGAAACTTGGAACGCTGAAGATAATGACTGAGTTTCTTCAGCAGATGGTGAAAGTAAAAGACCTCCTAAGCAATCATAGTCAAATTTACACCATCCAACACAAACACATAGACTCTATCCCTCCTCCCACACATACAGACACACACAAACACAAAACCACACTTTAGTATGAACACACATGTATGAGGTGACAGAAAGAACCAAAATCCCACCTCCAGTAACATGTTAAAAACTCTGATTTTGACTTTTTTCTTCAGAAAAGAAAAAACATGCAGCTGTATATGAGGCAGCACTCATGTTTATTTACTATCAAGCTTACAGCATGAATTCTTTTTCATTTTCATTTATTTATGTTCCCGTTGTGCTGAAAGCTGCAGTAGGCTTAGGATTTTCAATTTATTCGAATGGATGAACAATCTGGAACGTGTTTTAGTGCTGTCATTCGAGCTGAAAACCCCAAAATGACCTAGTAATATAACTTCATTGTGCGTAGATTTGTTTTACTTCTCTACCATGGCACACAACAGATCTGCAGCAAGGAGTGGCAAGGAGTAGCAAGGAGCACAAACTACCCTTGTTCCAGTAAGTGGGTGAGAAGGCTGGTGTACCCCCCATACTGCTCACAGTGATTCCTACAGCCCTCATACAGCTGTAGAAAGAATGAAGCACAAGTCAGTGTCCTCCATGCATGGCTCGAAGCCTGATGGCACATGAATTCCATACAGGGACGATAAGTTGGTGGCTCACAGCATGTAGATCAGAGAAGATGTGTGTCTGTGTTTATCCTTCCTGAGTTGGAGTCGGTGTCATGTTTTATGAGGAAGGCATAGAAACTGGATAATTTTCTGTAACTAAACTGGTAGGAAAAAAGAGAACACAAAACATTTCCATTTGTAGAGCTTTTTTTTTTCCCTCTTAGTCACAAGTTCTAGATATATCCAACTGGACCCCATCTTATCCACCTTGGCTTTTACTCATTCAGACACTTTCCACAAGCACTTATCCAAGTCGGGGTCACGGCAGTCTAGAGCCTTTGCCAGAAATACAGGGCTCTAGGCTAGGAAGGGAACACCCAGGAGGGGATGCCAGTCCATCACAGGTTGGCCACACATGCACGCTCACTCACACACTGCAGGCAATTTAAAGTGTCCAGTTCACCTGAATCGCATGTCTTTGGGCAAGGAAACCAGAGCACCTGGAGGAAATCCACAAAGACACAGGGAGAACATGTGAACTCCACACAGACTGAGCTGGATTTGAACTTATCCCGATCAGCACAAAGGCGGTGAGGCGACAGAGCTACTCACTGCAGGCGACAGAGCTACTCACTGCACCACTTGTGTGTAGAAAATAGCTGTAATACTTTTGGTAAACGATGTTGCATTGTGCTGGTGTTGGTTTTGCAGATCTAAGACTTGGTAAACCTGTTACTACCCCATCCTATGGACTAGAGAATGATTAATATCATTACCAGAGCAGGACTTAGTCCCTGAAAGGTCATTGAAAGGTTGGAATAGCAGGAAAACACTCAAATGGCATGGCAATTAGCTGGTACAGCCAATTAGATGCCCAAATTGCTTAATTAAATGGTGCACTACCTACCCATTCGGAGTGCAAAAATAATCTTTTTTGCACCTCTGTCACAAGGTTTCTTACACAGAAAGAAACCACATGATGCCTAGTATCTATTTCACAAATATTTAATGTTACTAAAGAAACAGAAAAAAAAAGGAAAGAGAAGCAAGACTGGTAGATAAATGAAGAATTTAGAAAGATAAGAATATGTAGTTCTCCGAGGACTGGAGTACATTTTCCACTTGTAAGAAGTGAAAGATATCCTTAATCCAATGCAAACAAAAAGATGGGATCGTTTCAAAATACAGTATATTCACATATTAAGAGGTGCCCTGTGTTTATATTTTGGCTTCTGATGGCTACTTCCATCAGGATAACGGGCCATGTCACAAAGCTCACATCATCTCAAGCTGGTTTCTTGAACATGACAATGAGTTCGCTATACTCAAATGTCCTCCACAATCACCAGATCTCAGTTCAATAGAGCACCTTTGGAATGTGGTGGAACGGGAGCTTTGCATCATGGATGTGCAGCCGACGAATCTGCAGCAACTGCGTGATGCTATCATGTCAATATGGACCACAATCTCTGAGGAATGTTTCCAACACCTTGTTGAATCTATGCCACAAAGAATTAAGGCAGTTCTGAAGGCAAAAGGGGGTCAACCCGGTACTAGCGAGGTGTAACTAATAAAGTGGCCATGAGTGTATATTCACATATTAAAAGGTGCCCTGTGCTTATATTTTGGCAGAGATGGATTCTAAAATGGTACCAAAAATAATGCTACTAAACTGGTATCAATACAAACTTGTGGGAAAGTTATTTAAATCTGCTGACCAAATGTATAACGCAAAGGACAGGGCAGAGAGTCGGGAAAATTTTCAGCAGTCTGGTGGTGTTTATTACAGGTTTCTTTAGCGCTGGGATAAATTCTGAACTCCAAAATGCTAGAATAAATAATAAAATGGAGAGAAGGTTTTCGTTAAGTACAGTGGAAGCCTCTTCTGTAAGCAAGGGTAAAGGAAGGAGGGAAGAGTTCATCGGGTGTGACCCAAAACTTTGTCTAGACAGAAAGATACCTAAACATTCAATGTACAAATAAAAAGGTAGCTAAAAACACAGTATGATCAGTAAAGTATAACACCATGGCACGAAGGTGCATTGGGTAGCATGAGTGCTTAAAGCTGCTTGGACTGTGCAACTGGATGTCTGTGGGGAGTTTGCATGTCTCCCCATTTTCGTGTGGGTTTCTTCTGAGTGCTCTGGTCTCCTCCCAAAGTCCAAAAGGATGTGTCTCAGTTGAACTAGTGACTCTAAATTTGCTAGGAGCCTGGAAATGTGTGGATTAAATTGCACTGTTGTGTGGATGGGTACGAATTTGTCAGTAGCTTACTATTGTCTACCTAGCGCTGTAATCTGCCTTGGGTTGGATAATTATGAATTAATAATAGCATGATCATCATAGAAGGCACTGGAAAATAGCGACTTCAGTGATGAAGTCTGATGTTTCACATGACAGTAAAGCAGTGCACAATGTTCATTATCATTATTATTTTTATTATCATCAAAATGGGACTTGGGTGAGTGTGATTCTGGAACTCTTTTCTCCTATGCCAGAATTCCTTTTTCATTCATTTTAAGCAAAAGCCACATATCTGTAACACATGGTGGGCCCTTGTCATTAACAGTACTGTCTGAGAATGCTCATTGTCTCCAAAAAAGTAAACAAGCAAATCATATAAAATTCCACAAAATGGAAATTTCAGAGAACAATTACTTAACAGCATGTGCAATAAACATATGAACAATAACAGTTTTTTGAATTTGTATTATGCCTTTATAAATACAGGCAAGACCATTTAAACATTGGCAGAGAATGGCCAAATATTTTTTGAAGTGACCAATAACTCACTCCTTCAGCAGTTATGCATTTGGTTGAATGAAATATTCCCTGTCCCCCTTCAGTTTCGAACTTTGGAAAGTGCCTCTTCTTGTGTAAATGCAGTATATTGTACCATCCTAGGAGTCTACAGTACAGACATTCCAGGTTCTCAGCACTCGCTCTCATGGACTTGTGATCCTGAAAGGCTGTGACAGAGGATGTTATTTCCTCCCAGATGGGCTGGATTTATGCACGGGGACCTGCGGCTCTCAAGCTAATTTAAATACAGATGTCAGACTTTGCCAATGACGTATTGAGGAATGATAAAACTTGTCACTGAAAAGGGTGGTAATTTTTCCCGCAGATCTCATGGTAGTGAAGCCTGATTGATGGCAGTCAGCTGCTTTCCGGTCACTCGCACGTGCCAAAGGTTTACAGTACAGCGGGGTAGGGTAAATACATTACACAATTAACACTTTTTAAATATACTCCTGGCAAAAAGGGTGAAAATGGACATTTTTTCATCATTACATGCTGTAAAAAAGCTATAAACACTAATGGCCTCGTGGAAGCAGGGGCTCAGGTCAGAGAGTATAGGTAAAAAGAGGCACCCCGGTAAAGCAGAGTGGTCAGACCTCCCTGTTCAAACTGGGGAAGGCAGCATGGAAGGAACACTGTGCTAACACAAACAGGGCCTGTTTTCCCTCCCCCGCCCTACGATTCCATCCCCAGCCGCAGGAGCGAGCCCTATATTTAGCCACAACTGTTATTTTTATTCGCTGGTTTGTTTCATTAGCATGTAGAGAGAGTCACCCCTCTGAGGCAAACTCACAGCTCCGCGTGGACAGAGCGCCAAGCTCACAAACGCTTTTTAAATACTACCTCAGTGGTTCACCTGGGCTTTTTTAAAGTTGGCCTCAAGCTAACAGGTGTGCGTGCAAATATTGAATCTGTTTATGCATACAGACAGCGAAAAATTTAGCAAATAACTTCTATGCCAGCGCAAGTATGTGTGAACGCTCGCCCGACTGTGAGCACATTATGAGAAACACGTGTTTTTACGAAACAGCCCCATCTCCTGTATTACCGAGGCTACCTTTTGAAAACACACACACACACACACACACACACACACACACGCACATTTTCAGAACCGCTTGTCCCATACAGGGTCACGGGAAACCGGAGCCTACCCAGCAACACAGGGCGTAAGGCCGGAGGGGGAGGGGACACACCCAGGACGGGACGCCAGTCCGCCACAAGGCACCCCAAGCGGGACTCGAACCCCAGACCCCCTGGAGAGTAGGACCTGGTCCAACCCACCGCGCCCCCGCGCCCCCGCGCCCCCACCTTTTGAAAACAGTATGGGTGAAATGGAGGTGGGAGAGGTGTCCTCCTCTGCCCTCAAAAGGTCAGTAAGCATTACATTCACCACTTTTGAGCTCCGTGTATCACTATAGCCTCACATAGCATGACCCTGTGGATGGAATGTGACCGTTTCACAGATATCCACAAGTTATTTATTATATTATTTAATTTTCCCCCGAAATATAAATCTGCGACATCTGAAATAACAACCTATGCATTTCCAAAGACCTATTAGATAAAAATAGGATATTTAAGCAGCCACATAGTCTAAAAAATACTGACTAGTGGAAATTGTAAATTGAGTGGTAGTTTTTATCGGGGTGTTTAAAAGTAATTCAGAGCCAGCACTGGAAAAATGAAGTGAAAAATAGAAAAGAAACCTCTGTTAATTCGGAAGAGTATTACGCCGAAATCCCCACGTTCGGTCTCTTTCAGAAGTTCCCGAGGGCAGCCTTTAAAATGTGTTTTACGGAACGAAATAGCAAAATTTCTTTGCACGATGTGATGAAAGTCATAGCTTATGGAATTCGCGCACGTGAAGAATACAGGGGAATATGCTGCTGGGCCTTTCGGCTGGCTGCACTTTGGGTTATCAGGGATGGGATAAAACATCAAGATTCCAAGGAAAATACTTAGATATGGAAAGTGCAGGTCAGACGTTTCTGTTTTATAGAGACACGCAGACGAGAAAATGGTTTCCTTGCAGCATATGTGCGTGAAGTTCACTTTGGAATTAGCTAAAAAACGAGATGGGCTTCCAGCTGGAGCTTTGCATCCGCAAGTGGAAAAAGTACAAAAATTCTCATCAACAACCCCAGTATTAGAATGAAAGTCCATTATAGAGACTGGGGCAAGTTCTACTGGTATTAATCAAGAGCTCTGGCTCCGCGCTGTTTTTAACATTACATCCCCAGATCCCGGCCGAATCCAAAACAAACGGAGGCGAATCGAAAAAACCATATCACTATTCATCAGGACGGTGATGGAGACGCACCACACACACTAAAGCTGCTAAATACAGTAAATCCGAGACGTCCGACAGGATTCAAGTGGGCGTGAAGAGGGGTTGAGGACAGGCCTGCAAACAGTCGCTTTAATTAATGCGCGGAGCATTTCTCAAACGCACTTACAGTATTCATTTCTTCTTCTCCCCTTAGGAGCCCAGAAACTGCTGTTTTGCGGAACACTTTTGACTACGCTCAACTTGGCTAAGCTTGGCTCGTGGCTTTCTCAGTAAAGATATAGCCAAAATAACAAGGATGATACTTGACAAAAACATCTGTCTTTTACTGCCAAAAGAGTGCATGCAGGTGTGTTCAGGCCGCCAGAGTGTACTGTGCACAAGGAACGTCATTTTCTGATCATGGTGATTTATGGCGCTCTTAATACTGTACCACGGTGCGCTTTTGATGCGACCAGCAGATTTCAACGTCGCTGTTACGTCAGTGACGTGGCGCCACCTAGTGGACAGCGTACGTCTTTAACGCCTGTTGAACTGCCTGCAGCTTTACTACCCCCGCGACACACACTTTCTTAAGTAAAACTTTCCGTCTCAGTGCTAATGACACAATTTACCTCATCATTTTTTGTTCCGCAGGAGGAGAAGTCCGCGCGCACGTGCACTGTGTGAAACCTGCGGATCTCCCACGGCCATGATGGTTCAGTCTCGCGCTGAACCCCCAATCCGGTGTGAGCCGCTTCTTAAAAATACGCTCCATGATCCATCGTCTCTCACAGTCGTGCATTAATTTTTCCGAGTGCCTATGATTTAGCCAAATTTGTGCAATAATTCACACATGATGATACCGAACCAGAAATAACTGCGCTGTAATTCCTGTAAGTGGCAAGGTGACGTTTCCTTATTAAATTTACCTCAGAATTCTGACATTTTATTTCACCATCCGCGGCTGCAGCTCAGTCACACTGACTGGGCTGAACGCAACGGCGATTCTCGTAAATTAATAAGAAAGTGGTCCGGGGTCATAACCAATAATTTGTCTTTGAGGAACACAGTTTGTCCAGCACGAATTATAATGTCAGAAAAGGTACTCTATTATTTATCCAATTACACAGCAGGCTACTCTTACTGCAAGGATGGGGAAAAGCGGCCTGCCGAAGGAAACTACAGCACGAGGGGGAGGATTTGAACCTGGGATGTCGAGATTGTAAGGTGACAGTCGTAACTATTCCGTCACCTCTCTCTCTGGTCATGACCACTCTTTAGTGGGGGATGCGGGTGGGAGGGGGGGGTGCCCGGTGTAGCCTGCTGTGTCGGTCACTGAGCCGCGCATGCGCAGTTCGCGCGCCCCGCGCCGGTGCCCGAGCGCAAGGTGGGACTGTGCGCAGCGGCAGCGGGACGCGCGCTGTAGATTTAGGGTTCAGTACATCGCTCCGCCGAGCTCGCGGCTTCCGTGGATGTGTAAACAAACCGAGGAGCTGAGTGTGCGGCCAGAGACGCGAGACCGTGGATCAGAGTGACACACACAGCGCGTGAAATCTCATTAGATGACAGTCGGCGGAGTTCGGACGACAGGTGAGGAAAATAACTTTTGGTGGAGTGAGGTGCGCAGCCGGTGCTTCCAGCATGAGAACACGAGTAAAAAGACAACTAAGTTCTATGAATGAAACTTGTTTACATGATGATCAGTGATTTCACATTTTCCGTTTTCGATAATGCATTGTTTGAATATGAAGAAATATGAAGAATTTGGGGCGCCATCATCTCCATTCATTCTTTCATATATGTCTTCATATTCAATTATTATTCACCTTACAAATTCTTTCAGACGAGCAAAGCCGCGGCGTTGCGAGCGCTCAGCGATCTGCTTTGTGTGGAGAATAAACCTTCGTTTCTTTGTGTCCATTCATTGTCATTGTGTGCTGGACCGCCGGGCTCCCGTCTGCACCTCGAACTTGTGTTAAAAGGTCGTGCGCCTTTTCGAATATTAATTCACTTCACTTCTTTTCTAAATAAATAACAATAATAAGCACAAGAAATAAACGAAGTAAAAAAAGACGGACCAGTTGGTAAAGTTTCCGCACGTCTTTTATCCCAGTAATTAAAGCGGCTCGGTCGGTGTGTGTGTATGTGTGTGTGTGTGTGTGTGTGTGTGTGTGTGTGTGTGTGTGTGTGTGTGTGTGTGTGTGTGTGTGTAAAGCTCTCAGAGATCTGCCGGAATTAAGCCCGCTGGGCGCGAGACCGCTCCGCGAGAAACCTGCTGACACGCGCGCGCCCAGCCTTTGTGGAGCCTCGAGCTGACAGCCCCCCCCACGGCTTAGTGCCTCTTTATTTACTCTTTTCAACCGAATGTAATGTTGCTGTTATTAATACTGCAAGTAAAGGTGTGTTTCCCACCACATTCATTCATGCATTTTTAAAAAAAAAAAACTGTACAAGTAGTTATGTTTAATATAATCACATTAATTTTAATTAAATAAGAAAACGGAATAATTAATTATGTTCGCACATTAATTTGCACTGAAATAAGCTCTACTTTTATTTTACTTTAGTAATGGAAACTTCCGTATCCATAATACATGAGGGTTTCCGAGGTACATGGATGGAGGGATGGTGAGATTATGTGACAGGCTTTAATTTTTCATATACCTGTTACATGGAGTAAAATACGTCCACTTCAACACTTCTGTCATGCTCTACAAGAATGTCCCACAAAGAATATACAAATAACTGAACATTACTATAGTGTATTACAGTATTAAGAAAATGAACTGTCATTAAATGTCCTAAATCTCAAAAAACACAAAAACGTCTTAATTCCGCTGTCTTAATGCACTCGAGAGAGTCAGAAAGAAACAATAATGATATTTTTAATATTTGAGTAAGATTATTAATAACTGTATTAGAAATTGTTTTCATTTTGCTTTGTATTTTAACCTTAAATTATTTTTAATGATGTGTTTATGATATTTGCTATTATTTATATAAGAAACAAAAATAATGTAAGTCATTTAGGCAACTCGGTAGCAAATGAAATAGTTAAATATTACATCAATATACACACACACACACACACACACACTTGCAGAACCGCTTGTCCCATACGGGGTCACGGGGAACCGGAGCCTACCCGGTAACACAGGGCGTAAGGCCGGAGGGGGAGGGGACACACCCAGGACGGGACGCCAGTCCGTCGCAAGGCACCCCAAGCGGGACTCGAACCCCAGACCCACCGAAGAGGAGGACTGCGGTCCAACCCACTGCGCCACCGCACCCCCACATCAATATACAGGAGTGATTATATTAGGGCTTGTTGTAGTCTAATAAGTACTTAAGAAAATGCTGGACAGTGCTGGTATAGTGGTTAGGCCTCTTGTATTCTGAAGGTTGTTGGATTGAAGCCCACTTCACTTGCAGTTCCCTTAATCTAAGGTACCTGCTCTTATCTGATGCAGTTAGAGTATACCGGTGCATTAATGGTAAATCGTTGTAAAGTTATCTAGCACTATAAGTCACCTTGAACAAATGGTGTCAGCGTAATAATTATTATCCACTAAAATACAGTGTTTCCTTCTGCAACTGGTTTACTGTTGAATGTTGCTGCTTTTTGCAGGATAATCAAGACAGCTTTGGAAGTATGGAGACTTTAACACATTTTATAAATGATACTGTAGACTTCTATAAATGGAGCCTTACTATTGCAGGTAAATATTACTTTTCTCATCGCCTCTATCCCTGATGGACATGCTTTCTGAGAGTGGACATTAGCAGGGCTCAGGTTTCCCACTTCCTTTTGTGCAGAACACCCGTTAAGATGTGGACAGGGCTTCTCTCTGCTTCGGATGCAGGGTGTATAATCTACATACTAACTGAGTCCCCCACCAGCACTGCACAGGGGCAGCATACCCTGAGCATAGTTCCCAGTGGCACCCTTGCAAAGAACTGAGGGACAAGTGACCACCTGCTGTACCATCCTCCTCTTCTACCATTGAAGCCTTCAGCTTCTAATAACTAAAAACATACATCTTAGTCTTCTTTTGGTCTTGCTGACTGTCACCTCTGTGGTGGGGACACTTGTATGTCACTGGGGTGCCATGCCCTCAGCCCAGATGCCATCATCAGTTTAGTATTTTAATCTCTAAATCCTCTGAACACACAAGGGGGCTACAGTCATTCGCATAGCATTGAAAAGCTCATATGCAGTTTACCGCAGACAGACTTAAAACGGTACTGTATACCACCAGCATTATACTACAGTCACTACAATGATTCATTTATGTTTCAATTTATGTAGTTCATGCTGGAACATTTAGTATTTTAGAGCATTTCACTGTGTAAAAACTAAGAAAAAGAATTGTTTAAAATGTGTGGTACTACGTTGTGTGTGAGCACAGGATACATGCAAGGGTTTCAGGTGAAGCTATAAGTCATTCTTCTGAAGAACCAGAAGAACATGGATTGGGAAATTAGACAAACAAAACTACCATGTTAGGCAGTGTGTTTACTGGAGACAATGCCCTGAACCTGATCTACAAGTGTTGACCTTATGATGAAGTATAGTGGTCTAGACACAGTACAGCTGACTGGAGATGCTCAATCAGTTAAACCCTCAGGTCTCTGCTTATCGGCCGTGGTTTAACTGAGATTGACCCGTGTGTGTCTGTTCTGCAGACAAACGTGTGGAGAAATGGCCACTGATGGAGTCTCCAATGCCCACCCTGGCCATCAGCTCCCTCTACTTGCTCTTCCTCTGGCTGGGGCCCAAGTACATGCAGCACCGAGAGCCTTTCCAACTGAGGAAGACACTCATTGTCTACAACTTCAGCATGGTCATCCTCAACTTCTATATTTTCAAAGAGGTCAGTCTGGTTGTCAGTGAAGGGTGACTCTAGTGCAGTTATTTGGGTAGAAATTAGCACAGTAAATAATGCCGTTTGGGTCTTTTCCACTGGGCTCAATTGAACTTGTTCCTGTACCGCTTTGTAGTTTGTTTCGCAAAAGAAAAAAAGGGCAGATATCAACCATTGCAATGTAGATTCATCAGAAGAATACAGACAGCACATGTTTTTGCATATTCATTAAAAAAATCCACCTTTTATGAATGGATATACTGACAGGAGCTATTCGTTTCAGGCACTTATTTAAATTGTTTTAACTAACTAGTAAATGTTTTTTTTTTTTCTCCTTCTGTTCACAGCTCTACCTCGGGTCACGAGCAGCTGGGTACAGCTACCGCTGCCAACCAGTCAACTACTCTGATGATGTGAACGAAGTCAGGGTGAGTATTTCCTCTAAAGCCCTTGGCTATGTTTCAAAACATAGCTACAGTGGCTATAAGTGTAGCTGGAACAAGGTTAATGGATGGAATTAGTAATAAATTTTTAAAAAGATACACTCTACATTTACAGCAATCATGCCAGAAGCACCTAGCAACACACCAGCTGTGTATGCCTAAGTTACACACTGACAATGTGCAAATGAATCTCTTGGGTGCACACTTGGTAGTGTGACATGGGGGTATGTTATTTGAGCAATTTGTTGGCGCAGATACAACAGGAAGGTCAAACTAAGTACCGCACATAATATCATCAGTTTAGTGGTTGTAAGTCTGGAACACGGGGGCCTGGGGAGGAATATAACTGTAGATGTGTTGAGACCAAACTCAGCGAATATTCATTTGTGTAAATCGGGTAAACATTTCCAGGATTTCCTTGGCAACTGAACAAGAGGTAAATAATACAAATTTACAGTAAACAGTGCCTATGTTGATGTCATCTTAAATCACTGTATTTCCAGGTCTATATGTATCTTCTCACATATGTATATAAATGTTAATCCTTCTGCCTGAGTCTATTATTAATCCGGTCCATAACCATTTGACTGAGTGAGGATTTCGTGTACTGATTTAGCAGGAAACACCTCCGCTTAGTCAAAGAGGTTAACCTGACAGAGGGACAATTGCATCGTTGTACAAAGTGTGGGGTCTCTGCTGGAATTAGCTCTAAGAAGTAGCTTACTGAAAAGCGGCTGATTCCTCAAGGGTTTACGTAGGCACTCCTGACCTCCTTAATGATGGGGCAGGCCCTGCACGTGCCAGTTTGGCTCGACCTCGGCTTTGTCCGGTTACATAATTTATGTTGGGTGAAGAAGTTAAGTATGACAAGGCAAATATTCAACCCTATTCTATCAAAGAGGAAAAAAATGAAAAAATGTAAACATGAAGAGAGAGACCTTCTGGGAATGATAATTGCTTTATTATGGTAATATGTATAAAAATTAAGTTGCTGCATCTATTATGCTAAGTAAATAAAAGATGAAAAAAATGTTTTGTTTTCACAAACTATGACAGAGGAGCAGTGCTGCCCCTCTTCTTCCTCCCTCTTTGATCACTGCAGTTGGTATACAGTCCCCCCATCCTCACTACTCTTGCCCACTACCTTACTATCACTACGGTACAGTCCCGTTCTCCACCTACTCTGGCCACACGACTGTCACAGTACAGCCCATCTACTTGTCCCCCCCATGTCCCCCCTGCATTTATAGTACAGTGCCCCCCCGCCCTCACTGCTGCTGTGGTATGGTTTGCTCCCTTGGACTCCATTCTAACTGGCAGGTCTCAGGCTGCACTAATCTCTAATATCATTACCACAAGTACCATGAGGATACAGTGCTTCTCGTAAGGTGCTTTCTTGAGACAGTAAAACGTTACAGCTCACCTCACACACCCTCTTACTCATGCATCCAAACCAAAAGCAAGATTATTTCAGCACATCATGACAGTGGAAGAATGGCTTGTGTGTTTCAATTATGTGCTGTGTTTTACTAAAAATGTGTTTAGAAAACCAAAGGTTATAAAAAAAGTACATTTTTCTGTCACATTACAAGTGCTCATACACAAAAACCCAGACTTACAAGGACTTGCTCTTGCGAGCAGCTGTAATTTCATCCTAAATTCAGATAATAACCTGTTAACTTGTTCTTATAGGAAATGTCTCACTTAAACAGAAATTTCAGTTCAATGTACAAAACTCCACCTGGAAATCCATACAAACATGGAGAGAATATACAGACTGAGCCGGTCTGAAAATTCACTTTATGAACAGATTTTCAGGAACAAATGCTTATTATGCGAGAGAAGCCTGTGTTAATATTTGATTATATTATACTATATTTGATTGTATCAACCTGTATTACCAGGTTCATGTTGGTTATGGGTCTTGTATTTTTAACTCCCACATTCATGTAATGTAACTCTTCAGAATAACAAAAATAGATCTTTAGGACTTGATCATTCCCTAAACCCCAGCAAGAGCGCCATACTCCACCTCTGACCGCTGAGGGGTCATACTTATAAGGTATTCAGCATCAAAAATCTGTAGGTTCTCAGTTTGGGCTCTGATGTGATTGAACAGGCTCCCTTTCTCCCTCAGCATTGCTGAGTCCATGTATTCATGAAGGGCCTGAAAACACATCTCTTTCACACCCACTGCTCTCCTGATCTCCTGGTTATTATATAAATTTGGTACATAAATTTGCCTTTGTATTTCCTATCAGACTCAGTTCTACAGGCAGTTACCTGTATAATATGTGACAGCAAAAGTGATGGTATAAGACAAACTGCTTTGGTAACTGTGTGTCTGAATCTAAAGCTCTTTGTTGTGAAAGGCACTTTTTTACCCTGAGCTGTTTGTTGCTTTAGAGAAATGTGTCTGCTAAATGGAGAAGTGAAGGTAAACATACAAGGTATTAAAATGTGAAAGATAATCCAACAAAATCAAATTTCAGAGTGGAGCACAGTATCAGTTACAGATAAATTGTGCAGAAGCTAAATAATACTCTGCTTGCCCTGAAATTGTGGACACTGATCAGCCTTCTGGTAACATACCCCCCCACACAGAGACATGTCAGGCAGAGCCTGCTCTTTGCCATCAAGATTAATGTAATGCAGCTTTGTATGATGGAAAAAGTATGTCTGTAGTATTGGTAGTTAACTGGCACATTGACAGTTCATAACTCTCCCCTTGGTAGATAGCATCGGCACTCTGGTGGTACTACATTTCCAAAGGTGTGGAATACCTTGACACAGTCTTCTTCATCTTGCGTAAGAAATTCAACCAAGTCAGCTTTCTGCACGTGTACCACCACTGTACCATGTTCATCCTCTGGTGGATTGGCATCAAATGGGTGGCTGGAGGACAGTGTGAGTACCATCTTCTCTCTATATGGGTTGGGAAGGGTCCTCTGCACTGGACAGGAAGAGAAGGAAAATTATTCATATTGCCATATGAATGGACTTGGAAGGGAGGGAATGGTATAGGTACCTCTGTATTTGTTTAGGGAAGGAAGAGGATGGTATAGGTACCTTCCTCTACATTGAAAAGGAGGAGAGGGGGCAGCATGGGTTCCTCCCTGTATGTGGACAATAAGTTAGAGTCCAGTGCTGGCCCTTAATGATCACCTAGAGAAAGGCGTTGGACTTACTTGTAGGCCACACGTTGGAACTAAGTACAAGAGGGTAGAAAACTGGAACGTAAGGCTAGGATTGGATCTTCAGTAGACAGAAGAGATTACATGTCCACTGGGGGATGGAAACAGGGTTAGAACAATGGGATTGGTTTCCAGTTTAATCCTAGTTGAGTAATGTCCTAAGTAGTGGGTTAAGCTCATGTTGTCTATTGTCTGCTTGACAAGACATTAACACAACAATCCATAAAGAGAATGTATACATCTCTGAGGAACTCTTTACCCAGATATGAATACATTTTGCTTCAGTATTAAACAGCTGATAGTGTAGTGGTTAGAGCCGCTGCCTGTGGACCCAAAAGCTGCAGGTTTGATTCCTAACCTCAGCTGTAGTACCCTTGAACAAGGTACTTTCTCTAAAAAAAATTGCTTCAGTGAAATTACCCAGCTGTATAAATTGGTAAATAACTGTAAGTATCTTAACATTGTAAGTTGCTTTGGAGAAAAGTATCAGTTAAATTAATAAATGTTTTGTAATAACACCAGGGGGTGTGGTGGTGCAGTGGGTTGGACCGCAGTCCTGCTCTCCGGTGGGTCTGGGGTTCGAGTCCCACTTGGGGTGCCTTGTGGTGGACTGGCGTCCCGTCCTGGGTGTGTCCCCTTCCCCCTCTGGCCTTATGCCCTGTGTTGCCAGGTAGGCTCCGGTTCCCCGTGACCCCATAAGGGACAGGCGGTTCTGAAAATGTGTGTGTGTGTGTGTGTGTGTGGTAGCAAACATTATGCATGACTCTGACAATAAAATGTCAGATAAAAGGTGCTGTTAGTTATAAACTTATCCACTTATTTAAATGTTTAATGCTTGATTCACACATCACCACAACTGACTGGACTATGTTTTCCATGTTTAATGATTTTAATTCTTTATTTAAATTATTTAACATATTAAAATTATTTTTTTTTTAAACTGTGGATTGGTTTGTCAGTATGGAAATGTTACCGTGAAAGAGCACAGCATTACCCTCTGAAATCTTTCCTTATCTCCGCTCAACAGCATTCTTCGGTGCACACATCAATGCAGCCATACATGTCCTCATGTACCTGTACTACGGCCTTGCTGCCTTTGGGCCCAAGATCCAGAAGTACTTGTGGTGGAAAAAGTACCTGACCATCATCCAGATGGTAATGTCCAATTGGAGTACCTTCCCTTCGGTAGTACTGCACTGCCAACACCAGAGAACGATTTTACAAGCAGCTGGCATCTCTCAACACTACACTTTGAAAATGGGAAGTGTGTTGTTATAGCTGTTGTTCAAAAAGGAGGTCCTAACACTGCCGGTAACAGTAACCTGTCTGTGTGGGTAGCTAAAATAACTAAGCAGTAATCAAGAACGGAACTGGTCACATTATCTCTTTCTATTTTCAGAGAACACTTTGAGCTAATTTTGGTTGATCGTGTCTTATGACTGATAGTCATAGTTTATCATGTTTGAAGTGATCAGTGTGTTCTTTTTTGAGAGGCCAACAGCAGCTTTGGCATTTTTCCAGATCCAGTTCCATGTGACCATTGGCCACGCTGGTCACTCACTGTATATTGACTGTGACTTCCCCCACTGGATGCATTGGGCCCTAATCTGCTACGCCATCACCTTCATCATCCTCTTTGCCAACTTCTACTACCGGACATACCGACACCAACCACGGCGGGATGGATCTGTCAAGGGCGGCAAGGCCATAGCCAACGGTGTTTCTGAAGAAATCAACAGCAGGGTGGAAGAGAATGGGAGGAAGCCAAAGAAGGGGAGGGCAAAGCATGAGTAGGGGAGTAGACAAGTAAGCCTGGCTTTGATTGCTGGGAAGGACAAATGTTTTCTGAGATCTGGGGGGTGAAGTTTTCAGATAAGGATGGGGTGGTCGGGCCATGCTGCCTCTGGCTCTTTGTAAATGTGATTGTGTCTAACTTGTGCAGGAGGGGGAGTAATGAAGAGTAGGCAGCTTGGGGGGGGGGGGAGGGGCATTCTTCTGACAGCAATTCAGCATTGTTTTGTTTGTCAGTCCGAGCAAAACAAGGATCTGACGGCTTTGCTGCCCTGCCTCTCCTTATGGTAGTCCAAAGTATGGGACTCAGACAACACTGTACAACTGTGTAGAGACTGGAAAACAAATTAGCAGAGCTGGGAATCGACCTCAGGTTACTGTAAGTCAGTGTTCAGCAGCTCACACTTAAATACTACATCCACTTCCTCCTCATTTTCTATGTCAGATTTTATTTTATCTCAGTCCAAAGTTCTCAATATTTTAATGGAATCAGTTGGGTGTTTTGGGCCATCAGTACACTATGATCACATGGTGAACAGAAAATATTTCCACTAGCAAAATGGGCTGCCAGTCACATGTTTACAAACCCATTTTTCACTTTCTGTTGTCATTAATATTCACAAATAATGCTGTTTAAGTGACATGAGTATTAATACATGACTTCCAAATTCTAAATGAAAGGCTTTGACTGCCTTGACGCTACCATTCTGTCAGAATTGTCTGATGGGGGGATAGATGCACAGCAGTCTATGCTAACAACCCACAGATAAATCACTTCCAAGACATGCTGTATGTAGCATAGATGCTACAAGAAGGTCATTGCCAATCACCACTGCAAAGAGTGATCAGTGAGCAGGTACAAAGTTTTGCATTTTTAAATTATTCTGATTCCAGTTCTGGATCACCACTGATCATTCCTTGTATCAACCACATTTTATGCAAAACTGTGTTTATTATTAGTCTTTAGTTTGATGACACATTTGTCCAAGGCAATTTACAGTATTGGGTTTACAAAATAAGTTATTTAAAATTGTTACAACTGGGTATTCTTACTGTGTCACTTTAGGGCAAGTACTTCGTTCAAAAGTTCTGTAGCAGTAAGGAGATTCAAACAGTGGACTTTTAACTTGTAAGGTGACGGCCCCATCCACTGTGCTACCTACTGACCCTGTATTTCTTACAGTTAATAATTTAACATTGTGTTAGAAAAAATTGATGTGTTGTATTTTAATGTCAAAGGAATTACAAAACTGTTATACTTTTTATATTTTCCTCCTTGTCAGTGATTCCTCTGTACTTAAGTTGGAGGGAAGTTTCATTAAAAAAATGTCACCAATAAGTATTTAAGAGGCCATTAGTACTAGGCACACAGTGGAATCAATGGGACTGGAATTTAAATTGAATCTGAGAGTAATTGATGGATATTATATTAATTGTTACATAAAATTTTCTTTTTTCAGTCTAAAGGGAAACAGTATTACAGCTGTTTTGTGTCTGGTTTTCTAAAGCATGCATATGGCAAAGCCTGCTAGACAAATATTACTATTTTGGTAAGAAAACATGTATATTACACACAAACGAAAGGATTTCAGAACAGCACAAGCTTACTGTTGCAGTTACATTAATGGGTGTTTTGTTTATTTAATAATTATTTCCCCATGGAACAGGGGCATTTTGAGTGGCACGAATAAAGTCCAAATATCTTAAAGACAATGTGTAATCTTGTGCTGCAGACATTGCCTAAATAAAAACACTATCTACCCAGTTCCAGTTTCTGTCTATTGAAACCTTGTCTGTGCATTGGTCTTCAAGTTGTACAACTGCAAGCATTGTTATTCCCATTCTTAGAATAAAGTGCAAATTAAGACAGTAAGGTTCCATTAGTGTGTTAAGCTGCAGTACATGTCAAAACAAATCAGAAAGTGATGGCTCCACTCCCTTTGTTCCGTTTGTAACAGCAATGTCAGGGCGAAGGAAGTTTCAACAGGTTGTTTCGGTGCAGGTCTCATCTGGTTAACTGGATCACATCACAGGGAGATTTGTGATTAATCAGGCTGTGTGCACACTAATGCTGTTTGAGAAAAAAATGTTGGAGCAGGTAGAAATTACTTATGAGGTAGTACATGATCAGTGAAGAGTGAACACAGGAGCTGTCAGCTTACTTTGCATGCTCTAAAGAGTATACAGTATAAAAACTTAGCCTGAGGGTGTGAACATGTGATTAAAAAATTAAAAATAATCCAACACCTAGGAAGAAAAAGCAACCGGTTATAAAAGCCAACACTCTTTGTTTTTGCCAACACGCTAGAAGTGCCATGTTGACTTTCTCCCACCAGGAGGGTAAATCCCAGAGCTTGTATGGCTCATCAGACCATGGGCAAAGGAAAGGTCCATATTTCAGCTTGCATCTTGACAGCAGGGTTCTGAACCTCGTTGTGTAGACAAGGATTCAGTGTTGAGTCCAGGTTCTCAGCAAGGTGGAGACCAGGTGCAAAGTTGGCCGAAGCATCGAATATCTTTCCCAGGAGATGCTAGGATTGTACCAAACGGATTTGCCCTGAGCTCAGTGCTAAATTGGCTTTCTTTCTAAAAGAGCTTATGCCCACGTCACTGGCAGTTTACCTGGGAATTCAGGTCGGCATCAGGTGGGAGAGAGTACGGTCACTAGGCTTTAGTTCATAAGGTACCACTGACTTTCACATTACACATTTTTGATGGTCCTCAGTCATCTCATTAGGCATTTAGCATCCCTCTTCTCTCTGAGCCCTTCATTCTCCCCTGAAAAGATAAATACTGCTTCAGTCCCTTCCTTGCATTCTTCTCACTTTACCCCTGTTACATAATCTCTTCCTCCCTCGCAGCTCACCTAGTTACCTCATAACCATTCTACCTCCCATCTCCCAAAATCTCCCATTCTGGCCAAACCCTTCCCACAGGTCTCACTTATCCTTCCATATCTCCCTCTGACGTTACTACATATCTCCCTAAACCGCCCTTCCCCCACCCTGTCACAAAGGATCTTCACTTTACCGTGCAACGCACTCCTACTCCTCATTGCCGAGACATGTATCAAGACTGCCATCTGGCACTCACAAAATTGAGATTAAGTGAAACTAAATGATTTTGGGGAGGAATCCCAAGCCATGTCTTTGATTAAACTGAACTGAAAATGCACTCAGTGGAGACATCTGAAGGCAAAAATTGCTTACGGTACACGTGCATGACCCTTGTTTACCATTGCGCCCTCTGTTGGTGATTGCAGGGACTTTGAGGACATGTTGAGGCTGATGGTCATGGACATTCTCTTAAGTAGTAATAGGATTGTGTTTGTACAGGCTTTACTGTCTTTGCTGATTAGCACAGGCCAGTATAACAGGGCATCGTACATACAATATGACACTGAAAACAGACTAATAGAAAGTAATGTGAAAAGTGGACAGAAAACAATTGAATATTGTTTACTGGATATTGAAAAATAGTCAAATTCTACAAATAAGTTTATCCAAAATGTTTATTCCTGTAACATTAATATCCCCCTTCATAAAGGTCAGGGTCTGCATTTCCAAAATAATTTCCTGGCACAAATTTAGTCAACTACAGTGGGTCCCCAACGAACTTAGTTCTACATTTTTTGAGAGGTATGTTGTGTTTATTTTTTTGCAGAAAGCTCAAACTGTGTGCCAAAGGTGCACGCGATGCACCGACAAAAAGAAGTTGCAACCAATAAGTGCTGCCCTACAATATTCAAAACAGTGGGGAAGGTGTAAAAGAAGCCAACAAAGTGAACGAGATGCAGATGGTCTACGGCTTCAACATCGACCAGTTTCGAGCTGTCAGTAAAGTGTCACCTCTCAGTCATCCTCCACCCCTATGTAATACTTGTGACTCTGAATTGATGTCATTTGTGCTTCATGTTATAACATACAACATACACTGTTTTTTTTTTTCTAATTATGCTTTTATTATTAGGCTTGTACTGAGCATTAATGAATTTCGTAGGATGCGTCAGCTAAAAGATTAAGGAGGTGCAGGTGAGCACCAATATTCTGGTTTGGCTCTTTGTTGGGCTTTCTTACATATAACATGTTGTAAGTACTCCTGCCAGGGATCTCAATGCTCAGGCGCAGGCATGAGGCCGTCTGGCTCACCAGAGGGAGGGAGTGTCCCCATCACCATACATGACTGTGAGACAGAGGAAGATCCTGCATAGAGGCTCTGTTCCCATTCAAAAAAAACCCTGTTGCCTCCCATCCAATGGACCTGTTCGGGGTGCTATCATGTACAGTTATGTTTATTCATTTAACAGATGCTTTTCTCTAAAGTGATGTACAGCTCAGAGTAAACAAGTGTTTTTAAGATCTAGAGATACATACTTTACTCATTTAAAAATGGCACTTGTAATAGACTCAGATGTTTGAAACTAATCCATTTTATTTTTAATGCTTACTCCATGTTTCAAAGTTACATTTTTAAAATCTGCAGTCTCAGAATAATAAGATTTTTAAATGTAAACCAGACAAAGCAACTTAAGAAAAGTGTGTAAAAATTGTCACAGAACTAACAATTAACAGACATTTAACATATAAAACATACAAAAAAAACTATACAAAAAATTACAAGCTTACAATTACTACATGAAAAAACACTGTGCACTGTGATATAAAACACAAATATAAGTTGCTTGTCAAACAGCACACATATTCCATAATGTCTTGCTGATATTTACTCCAGCACTTAAGCATTGAGAGAGAAGACACATAACTCTTGCAACACTTCTCCACTTCTGCTATGATGAGACAAAACATGCTTTAAATATCCCTTTCTGCTGGCTGCTGAAATGAACAAAAATAAAATTTTAATAAAAAACTAGTTAAAGTCAAAGAAAACAGAACACTCTCAGTGTAGTTGTAATGTTGTAGGAATGTCTTACGACTTCAGCTCTACAGAAGATGTGAAAATAGCATCTAGAAACCTTCACTTTGATAAATATATTAATGACAGCATGTATATGCTGTAATTGTGTGTGTGTGTGTGTGTGTGTGTGTGTGTATACACACATACATACAAATACATAAAGGCACGTTGCTTGGAAGAAAAAAAAAAAAAAAAAATCCATATTTCCACTTTTTCTTTTCTGCAAAAAGTAGACCGTGTTACATTTACAGGGAAATGACCGGTTGGCTTTGATGTGCAGTGGAAAGCAGAAAGTACCAACAGAAATTCTGCTGAAGTGATGTAACTTGTGTGTCCTCAGTACCTTCACTATGTAGAACTTTGTTTTAGTGTCTTTAGTGTCTTTTCATCAACGTTTTCTTCCGCTCACATATACTTGAGATTTAAGGTAAATTACCGTGCTTTCAGAATGTCAGTGTAGCAGTAGTGCAACATTAGCTCATTGTTATAAAGATGATATATTCAGTTGGGTGGTGGGTTCAGCAGTTTCACCAGTGCTTTGGTCATCCGTATTATAGCTCCATAAACACCTCTCTCAGTTCACTTATGGTTGTGTATGATAATTTTCTACAACCTGAACATATACGAAGAACATTAGGAAGTGCTGAAGAACAAAAAATGATTATCATGGATAGCAAACTAGAGTGAGCCAGAACTGAAAAACACACATTTTTATGTTTTGGTTATGCCTTGCTAAAAAAAAAAAAAAAAAGTCCGGATTCTGGATGTCAATGCGCTGCAATACCAGGAAAGGATGTTAACTGGGGAAAGAGGAAAGAAAAGAGTTAGATTCAACAATGATGGTGACTCCAATCAATGCCAACACCTTCAATCCACACTTACTGTCACATCACACCATTCTCCACCACAGAGGCCTTCACTCCATGTGCTCATTGCTGAGAATACTGAATACACTATTCAAACCACATTAGCCCATCAAAATGTTTTTGTAACTAACACTAACATCTACTCTGTGGAACTTGTGTTTTTCTGGTAGTAACAATGTATAAAATGTTGTAGTTCATGTCACCTTCTTTGCTGTCTTTTGTAAGGTTCTGTCTCTTATTATAAGGGTGTCATTTCTGAGTGGTGTCCTGAGTACTTTTTATTCACTTCATTATTTCCAGAGTAGAGCACCCAGTGCAGGAATATTCCATTCCATTGAATGTGAAACTTTGTTAATAAAGGACATTGCCCTTGCTCATGTGAGAAATTTAAAAAATAATGACCATTTTCACATATTTGGTTTAATGTGTTTAGGGTCCTGTTATGCATTAATAATGAAATAAAACTGCTATTAATGAAATCTGTAGCTGGAAAGGATCGTCTCTTTGACGTACAGTACGTTCCTCAAACAGCAGTGGCAAATATGTTAGCACTCGCTGGTCATCACACAGCATGAAACATCACATGCATCTGGAAGCAGTAATTTGCCCAAAATACCCTAGATCTTAGCAAGCACTTACATGCTGCACCAAAAGTTTTCTGTAGAACTATCTGCTTAGTACAGCAACACTAACTTGATCTCAGTTTGCTGACTGATTCTTAGTTCTGTTCACCCAACAGATAACCCTGAGTGGGACTGGGGAGCTCTGGAAGCAGACAGCAATCCACTTAATACTGCATCTAATGAAGAAAGTAGGACAATGATTGGGCTGCTACTGTCATTAAAATATTTAGAGAAAGGTGAATACCAAACAACTGAGAATCTCATTTGTATATTTTAATTCTGAAATTGAAGGTTCTTGCTCAAAATATTAAAAAGGCTGAATGTTAACGAAACAGCTTTTAAATAATAGACAGGAGTCACTATAGTAATAAGCACAGTTAGTCTGAAGCCAACACTTCCTCCTAAAAAAGGCAAGCATGCATGAGAAAAACCAGCACAGGCCCATTGAACCCACAGTTGTCCACCATCTCGGTTACATCTTCAGAAATCAAACATATCATCGTCATCATCATCATCTAATGACCAGTTCCAGTCCTTCAGGTCAAAATCAAGCAACCTAGAACGAGAGAGGGATCGCTCAAGTGGTACAGCTAGGCATAAACCGAAAATGAGAGTCTATTGTGGTGACTGTATTAAGCCAAGAGGTATCAGTAGACAATGATTCTAAGCATGAGGTAAGCACAGCACTGTAGTCATCACCACAGCATTAAGATAAAATACGAAGTGGAAGTAGCCTACTTATGTGGAGGAATGCAGAGAAAATTCTAAAATTATGTCAAATGGTGTGACAGCAACAGGATTTTGACTTTTATTGAGTACTGACTGAATTTGGCTTCTCCGTGAAAAAGAGACAATAGGAAAACCGCTATGTATGCAATGATAAGCTTAACCGTTAGAAAAGTAGTAGAATTACAGAAACAAAGAACAATTGCACCTAGATTATACCTATGAGCAATCCTATTCGGACTACAGGTTATATCCAGAAATCATCCACAGGCTCCCAATATATCTTTGTTCCAGCACAGTGAGAATCTCGTCATCATCCTTACCTTGGTTTGGTGGTGGGTGACGCTTTGGAAGACTGTCCTTTAATAGCGGGGCGATGTGATAGGCGGGGGGAGTTTCGTGGAGAAAGACGAGGAGACAGAGGCGAGAGGGATTGCGAGGGGCGGGGTGTGTGTTCTGCAGCAGGGGGCTTCTTAGGAATTTTCTTGATGAGCTTGCCGACCCACTTCTGCTGCTCTTCCCGGGACGTGGCCAACAGCAGCAGGTTCTTAGCCATCGACACATCATAATTCACTGAGGAGTACAGGACAGGGCATCGGTCAGTATGGACAGATATGGTCCTGGAACAGCTTTTAGAAAATGTTTAGACTGCCAGAAGTATAGATTTGAAGAATTCATTTGATATGAAGAGACCTGCTCCAGAACAGTCTCTTCTTTATCTACAGATACAAATCCCTCTCCATCACAGTCATTCATACACGAATACTACAAGCCATGTCCAACCACCTCTGATTCCCCAAACTAACCCCTGCACGGTGCAATGACTTCCTCCTTCAGGTCCAGGTGGTCTTTGTGGCACTTTATGTGGCAACGTCGACATTCCAAGGCGGCCGGGGGCTTGAACATGTTCCACAGTGGCCTAGTGCAGGCTTCACAGTTGGAGGGGAAGTGGTAGAGTGTGGGGACAAACTCATGACCCTTGTGGCAAATATAGCTGGACCTGTCCCCTGTTGACAGTGGCTCTGCAGGAAACTCCTGGTCCTTTTTGAACTCTCCCTCATTAGCATAGAGAATCTGCAAGGTGAATGAACCCAACAGTGTGGCAGTTACAGGGCTGGACTCCAGACCAGATGATAAAGGACAATTAAATCCAGGACCACAGATCTTGTTCAGCTTTGGCAAGGTACATAAACTTTTTTGGCATTATTTAAATCCAACTGCTAATTAGTACAAGGCAGCACCAGATATATGAGCATGATTTATGTACTTTCTCAAGAGAAGTGATTGCTGGTGAAATTGGGAAGCAAAGCAAGATTGCTCTCCTTGAATTTCACACTACCTGGAAGATCCGGGGGATGTCTCTGGCATCGGCACGGTACACATCTGTCTGGGTGACTGGCCGCACGTGGAATAATTTACTGCAGACGAGCAAAAGGGAGAGTAAGAACATTGCAAATGTATTAAGACAGTTTTTCGGGAATAAGGAATGTAGAGAAGTTCTATGGAGAGAAGAGATTAGGGACTGTTTGTCCATCCAGACTGCCGTTACGTTACATGAAATGAATGAACACAGGAGGTGAAGCAACACAGTAGCACCTAATTGTTGTCCTGTGGAAAGGGCAAAGCTGAAATTTGACATCATGGAAAAAGCAAAAGTTGTACTCACTCTATGTCCAGGACCATGGAGGGATTGGACTTCTCTTTGTCCTGCTCACTGTCATAAAACAGGATCTTCTTACTGCTCACCACAACATACTGCAAACACAGAGCGACTCATTCAGAAAAAACCAAGAAATAAAACTTTGCGTGTTCATGGTCTTCAGTTGGGATGTTTTACATCTTATTAATGATACATAAAGAGCAATGAAGATCCATTCCCTTTTACAGAATACCTAGTTGCCGCAATTGTGCTGCTTTTTAAATCAGGGTGTAACAACATGCAACTTATCATTTACTGTGTTTTATTTGTCTTTGAAAATATTCTGAGCTCTGTGAACAACAAACCTGTAAATCATATTCAAGCATGGTATTTTGACTATGGTTCTGTTTTGCTGTTTGCGGCACTATGACTCCCTCCCCACACTGTTGCTAAAGTTACAGAAATAAAAAGAATATTGCATAACTTTCTAAAATTAAACAACCTAGCTATAGTTACATAGAAGTGTTGTCCATCTATCATAACACATTGGTCAAGAGTCTACCCTGGGATCATAGGCTCTGAGACAGGGCACACCCGTGATGCTACACAAGTCCATTGCAGGAATATCTCTCTCTCTCTCTCACACACACACACACACACACACACACACACACACACACACACACACACACACACACACACAGCACTTTAGAGTGACCAATTCACCAGAAAGGCATGTCTTTTGACTGTGAGAGGAAACCAGAGCACAGAGACTAAAACCATGAAAACACAGAGAGGACATGCAAACGCCATACAGACTAAGCTGGATTAAAACCCCCAGCTCCAAGGCTATTCACAATATATATAATAAGAATCATAAACAAAATCAAACTTATTCTACTGTAATGCCTTAACTATTTACACTCAGTCCAAATGTAAGGTTAAGCAATTTTAAATTTTATGCAATAAAGTCCTTCTGTCATTACCATTGTTGAAAAAACATCAAAGACTGATGGGTTATAGGTCAAGAGTAACAAAACACCTCTGTATACTGACAAATACTTAGATAACCCTTTCTGACACTGTTATGCTGCAGCAATAAAGCCGTCTCTAGGGGTCAGAGTGTTCATACCTTTTTCTCCCAGCCAAATCTCTTGGTGTTCTTCAGAGGAAGCGACAACCAGCCCTCTAGCCTTGAGTCTTCAGAAATAGGTGAGAAGCATGAGAGAAAAAAAAAAAAAAAAAACATGAGAAACCCTGCACCAGTTCATGCATGAGTGGCGCTAGTGTGACATACATACCGAAACCCACACACACACACAAACGCAAAGAAAAAGCAAAGAAAGCAATGCATTTTAGCATACAGATACATACTTCATATTTTCTTAAACAGCTAATTTGTGTTTGCAGGTGTAACATTCTTACTACAACTTGACACATTTATATTTATTCATTTAGCAGACACTTTTCTCCAAAACAGCTTGCAATGTTAAGGTTACAACTATCTACCCATTTATACAGCTGGGTAATTTTACTGGAGCAATTCAGGGTAACTACCTTGCTCAAGGGTACGACAGCTGGAGGTGAGGTTCAAACCTGTGACCTTTGAGTCGAAAGGCAGCAGCACTAACTGATACATCACAGCACACAATTACTAGTCAGCCTGCATCCATCAGCTATGCCTGCTGGATTAAAAAAGACAACAGAGGTAGCAAGGATACATGCAGCGGGAAAGGGGCATGCAGGTCACCTGCATGGTCACGTTCTGACTGGTCATAAGTCAGGGCTCGGGGAGACTGTAGCGGCCCTGATATAACATTCTGATCATCCTCCTCCTCCTCCTCAGTGTCAGAGCCATTAAGAACCTGGGCACTGCGGCAGGGCTTAGTGTCAATACAGACAGATTTGGAGGTGCGCTGGTAGGTGTAGGACATGGACTCGGAGGTGTGGGAGTGAGTGATGCGCACTAGGGTCCAGAGGAGACAGGAAAGTGGGAGGGATTGAGGCAGAGAAAGAGAGAAGGAATGAAAGACGGAACAGATGAGTAGTGAAATGCAAATATTGGAAGTGCACTTAAAGCAAGGACCAAGACTGATTAAAACGGGCAAAAAGAGGAAGAGAGCTTGGAAGAAGGAGAAATTAAATAAGAGGTTTGATGAAGCCCTGGACGGGAGAGTCCTGCAGGGATGCATATGTAGATGAGAGATGGATCTCAGAGTGTGGCGTTACCGGGGTAGCCATCTTCGGCATCGAGGTCTGGTCCGCTGCTGATGCTGGTGGAGTCCAGCGAGTGGACACTGAGCGAGGTCAGCTGACAGCGCAGCTGCTCAATGTCACTGTCCTTGCTGGCCAGGGCCATCTGCATCTCCATACGCAGCTGGCTATCTTCTGCAACCATCTGCAGGTGATTGAGATACCTAACTCTTAAAAACAATGAAACAATGTATCTCAATAATAAAACGAAAGAAGAAAAACTAACAATAAAACTCCAAAAAAACAGAAAGTGGGGGAGAACCAACTATTTTGATTTTTGGCGCACAATGATGGGAGAGTGAAGAAATTTGATTGTTTGGCAGGGTGGCTGTGCAGGTTAATTTTATTGTGCACACTGACCGCTTGCAGTTCCTCAATCTCTCTCTGGTGTTTGATGATGATGTCGTTCAATTTCTCCTTCTCTGACCGAAGCTCCAGCTGTAGTTTTCTGTTCTCCTTTTCCTTCCTGTGAATGTCCATATCACTGTGACGGTGAACACCGCGCACTTCCTTCCTGTTCATTATCTCTGCCAGTTTATTCACAGCCTAAAACAAACACAGCAATACAGTCAGGAAGTGAACACCGAAAGTGCGGCATTTTCAGTTAAATCAGACAGCATTTCCCTCCCCTCCTACCTGGATCTTGAGCGTTCGCTCAATCTGCAGCTGCTTCTCAAAGCTGATCTTCATTGCACTAATATGGCGCTCTTCCTCCTTAGACCTCTGTAGCTCTGTATGTGAAACGGACAACAATTAACTGGCGCAGCTCACGGAGACTGTCCGAAATATCAAACAACAACAAACCCTGAATACACATTCCCAAAAATTGGGACCAATTACCGAAAAAAAAAAAAAAAATCCCGCTTAGAAACACCGCAAAGATTTCTAAACATTGCGCAATATCTGATAGAGCATCCAAGCATCCATTGACAGCCAGACATAGACAGGAAGGAAGGCAGGAAGAGTAGAAACAGGTGGGAGAAGCTTTCCAGAGAATGACCGGAAAAGACACACTCACGTTCCAAGGTTTCCTTCAACTTGTTGTTCATCTCTTCTTTCTCATTGGCCAGATTGGCCACATCACTTGTCAGGGTGCGATTTGCCTCCTCCAGCTGTAGGGGAGACAGGACAACCCTCATTTTCAAGTCACAGTAAATCAGCCTTGACTGTTCATCATGTCCAACATCTTGGTTTGTCCCCCTCATCTCATGATGTTATATATGAAACCCTCAAACATACATCAAGCGATACCCCATCTACTCCTTAGAACTTGAGAGTTTTGATCAGACTAAAAACACATTTGATTCAGCAGAAGAAGAGACACGGACCCTGCAAAAAAACCTCCAAGTCCAAAAACTGGAGAACAATACTTTGCTTGTTCTCAACCACCCTGTCCCTCACCGAGATGATTGTGGCTTCTTTCTCCCCAATCTCTTGTTTGTGCCGAGCCATCATCTCTTTGAGTTCCAGCTCTTTCATGATCTTCTCCTTCTCCAGGTCCGAGTACTGATCCTCTGCAATTGACCTAGCCAGGTGCTCAGAGTCTGCCTTAGTCAAGGTCACCTCCAGTTCGGAGGCCAGTGAATCCCTGGGGGAGAGTTTGAGGGGTAAGATGGAACTGTGACCCTGAGAAAACTTTATTGTAGTCATTTATCTTTACCACTGAAGTAGCGTGAACACAACATAGATGAGAGGGGGTGTAGTTTCCTCACCTCTCCTCCTGAAGCTCGTGTAGTCTTTGCTGAAGATCCTTGTACAGCTTGTTCTTCTCCTCACACTCTTCCTTCAACTCACGTACCTGAGTCTTATAGAGGGTCTGCGGTAAAAGGGGTGGTCACACTATCAGCAACTAACACATCATTCAATCATGTATCTGTATAATTTACCTTTCTTCATATAGCTGACACTTTCCTCCAAAGTGACTTATGACATTAAGGTATACACAACTATTTACCCGTTTATACAGCTGGGTAATTTTTACTGGAGCAGTACAAGAGATTTAAACCAGCAACCCTCGTATTACAAAGGTTGCAGATAAAAACGTTGCCTTCATTTTGCAACAGAAAGAAATTTTTGAAAAAAATCACTAAGTCAACAAAATACAAATAAAAATGAAGTAAAATTGAAAACATTTGTGTCTTCAAAAACGTATATTATTTTTCATATGAGAGGTCAGTGTACGTGGTTGAGGTACAAACAATTATTGCACAAAAACCTCACTTTGCACTACTACTTTAAAATCTATTCATTCTATTTATGAGAACCAATCACACCACTGCACTTTATCCCATGTTCGGTAGTTGGTTATTGTAAATTGTTGTAGTAGTATTCGTATATATTGTTCTCCATTTCACACTGTGCTCCAGGAAAAATGCTATTTCACACCGATGTATGTTCTAAACATATTGTGGAAGCGACAATAAAGTTGACTTTCACTACAAGAATAATGAGGGGTATACAGAATGATGGAACTCGAAGGTTAGTGCTGCAGAGCACGTTACCGTGAAATAGTGCTCGGACTCAAGCTGATCCTGCAGCTCTTTGATCTGTCCTTCGGCATTCTGCCGTTCCCTGCACACACACGCGCAGACACAGTTAGACCACCACATCCAGACATGTTCTGACGCAGACCCCACAGCCACCCTTGCTCATGCTCACATCAGCAGATCCTGGTTCTGCTTCTGCAGATTCTGCTTCAGGTCCAATAGGTGGTTGAGCTCCTGCTTCAGCTGCTTCTCGGAAGTATGCAGCGCAATAACCTCTTGTCCCTGGGTCTTCAGCTCTTTCTGCATCTGACTACGCTTCTGAGACTCCTGCTCTATCTGCAGGTTCAGGTTCTTCACCTGGAAAAGAGCCAAGGATGAGAGGAATGTAGCTAAAGTCATGGATTTCATTGTGCATGCAGTACTAGGATGGAGACCATATCAGCACAGTTTTTGTAATTCCATCACTTAAGCATTACTTTAGGTTTACCAATGAATGGTCACAAGCCAACAGTCGTCTCTATGCGGTGCCTCGCACGTCCTTCTTTTTACGTCTTTATGGTGAAGTTTTGCTTAGTTTGTCAGTGACAATAAAATTTTGAATTTCTTACGACCCACTTGTATTCTTCAATTTCTAACATACCTCCTCAGTGAGTTTCTCTTTGGTTCTGCTGAGGTCCTCCAGCAGTTGTTGTGCTTGCTTGTAGTCACAGTCTAGGATGGAGCTTTGCTTCTCCACCTCCAGCAGTTTGTTCTCCAACTGCTGCTTCAGTGCTCGTTCCTCCTGGAGCTTCTGCTCCATCTCTGGTGAGGTCATGGGGAGAGAACGGAGATGTTCCAGTACTGACATTTCTTGTTATAAGAACTCGTGAAAGTACACTGCGGAAGAGTTACATACTCTAAAGTGAAAGATGTCTGACTTGGAAGCTACTTTATTTTTCTATGTTTTTTAAGGAACATCACTCAGAAAGAAGAATCTGTGAGAGAAAGAACCTGTTGGATGAGATAGTTTGAGATTACAGCGTGCAGTAACATACGTAAATCTTTTGGTGCATGATCAAGTTGAAGGCAACTGCAATAAAGAAATGACTGCATTAGAAGAATCTGCTTTTCACTGCACCGGAGGTTATCGATGAACAGATGTGAACGTCTGCTCAACCTCACCCTTCATAGCCTCGGACTTGGCCTCTTCTATGGACTCGTAGATCTTGCTGCTGTCAGTCAGCCGGGCCTTTGCTGCTTTATGCTCAGCCTGCTCCTGGTCCAGGTCTTGCTGCAGGACCTTCAGCTTGTAGGTCAGGTTGATCTCCTGGCTGCTCTTCTCCTGGACACGTGGTTATTGACAGTCAGCAGCAGCAACATATCTGGGCGTACATTCATTTAAACGTTTATATTTGTCCATTTATCTGACGCTTTTCTCCAAAGCAACTTACTTTGTACAGCTACTTACAATTACTTACCTACCTAGGCAATTTTAGGGTAAGTACCTTGCTCAACGTGACAACAACTAGAGGTGGCCTTTGAACCTGTCACCTTTAGGTCCAAAGGAAGCAGCTCCAGCTACTACCAGCTGCTTTTATTTAAGACAATACCTGCTGTAAGACAAATCATACTCATATGTGCTGACATGACTTAGTCAACAGAAATGTCTTCAGCAGCTGCTAAATATATGCACGCCTGTGATCTTATGCATCTGTTGGTAAACAGCTATTTAAAGAAATCGTTCAACAGCAGAGAGAGAGGACAGAGCTAAGCATAAGACAGATGGAGGAATGTGGAGCGAGTCAGAGCACCCTTACCTTTTCCAGGTGCGCCAGCTTCTCCTGCAGCTCTCTCTTTTCCTCTTGGGCATATGTCAAAGTGCTTTTCAGCTCCTTGGCTTCCTCTTCCAGCCCAGAGATGCGCCCTGTGGGGACAGTGAAAGCATAACCGCTCCCATCCAGACGAACCGTGAACAGAGGATGAGAGAGCCCCTCTCGCGGGGGGAAGGAATAGACCGGGCACAGTCAACTACACAAGGTCGCAGAACAGCTTGGTCACTGGCGCTTCAAAGAACATTACAATAAATTCTCTGCCTTCATCAGAAAATAAAGACCATGTTTGTTTCGGGGGGATGAAAAATAATCCCACAGGAAAGCCTTGAAGCACAATACAGAATGTGCACTTCTGTTCCTTTGTGATGGACTCCTTTGATACTCCAAACAAGACTCTCACTCGTTGTTAAGTTTATTCACATTGAAAATCAATATCAAGCCGCTGTCATAAAAAAAAAGTCCTAAGGGTTGTTCCACAACAGCAGCGCTAATATTGCACAGCTGTGAGAAAAGGTCACACCTGAATTGACTGGGACACCTGACTCATTGGAGAAAATACCTGAATCCACACGCACATCATCTGAAGCTGCTTGTCCCATACGGGGTCGCGGGGAGCCGGAGCCTAACTCGGCAACGCAGGGCATAGGGCTGGAGGGGGAGGGGACACACCCAGGACGGGACGCCAGTCCATCGCAAGGCACCCCAAGCGGGACTTGAACCCCAGACCCACCGGAGAGCAGGACCCGGTCAAACCCACTGTGCCACTGCACCCCCCTACCTGAATCCAGTTACCCCCTTTTTAAGGTTCACATATTTCTATCAATGACCTTGATTGTTTCAACTGTTTTGTGCAATAAAGAGATGGAAATGTAAAACGGTCTCTGTGTTTTGTGAAATAGCACTTTCTTTTTTCATTATTTTCACTGTGGTCACATTTTAGAAGCCAGTCATGCAGAAATACAGATAAATCCAAAAACTCCACAAACTTTTACTCTCAATTTTCTGCTAAAGGCTGGTAGTTTCCTCGGTGCCCTAGCTGTCGATTCACTCACCTTGCAGGTCAGCGATCGCCTCTGTGCCCTGACTGCAGGCTCTCCTCTCCATCTCCAGGGTCTCCTGCAGATTGATGAGCTCCCTCCCCAGATCCAGCTTGCTGTTCTCCAAGGTGCTGTTCTTATTCTGCAGGTCCCTCACACTCGTCTCCAGCTGCTGGATCTGCTTGGTCATCTCGGCCTGAGCCTTTCGGTGGCGCGAGGCCTCCTCAGCTCCGGCTTTCAGAGCCTCGGTGGCCTCATCCAGCTGGGGAGAGACGCACCCATCGGGAAGACAGAGTTATGCGCATGGAAGCAGCAGCACATGGAATAAACATTCAACAGATGCAGATGGGCCGCAAACCTGAGTTAGTAGACAGACAGATGGTCGCACATGCCTGCTGCGTTGACGTGGATATAAACACAGAGAAAACACAAACTGAGAGTGTGAGAGATGACTGGCCACACAGCTCAGTGACCACACACACACACACACGCTGGCTGAAACCGCTTGTCCCAAGTGGGATCGCAGCGAACCAGAGCCTAGCCTGGCAACACAGGGCATAAGGCTGGAGGGGGCACACCCAGGACAGGACGCCAGTCCGTCGCAAGGCACCCCAAGCGGGACTCGAACCCAAGACCCGCCAAAGAGCGGGACCCGGCCAAGCCCGCCGCACCACCGCGCTCCCACTGAACAGTGACCGGAAGATCCCAAATAAGCTTAAAAAAACCCTTTACTTTAGAACTTTAGCAGATGGAGAGAGGAGGGTGACCACACCAGAGACGTGGCTCAGCAGTGGCATCCAGGTTTAGAGTACCTGCTTCTGCAAGTGGACGTTCTTCTCAATGGACGCATGGGAGCTCTCGCTCTTCTTTTTCAGATCCTCCAGTTGATCGCGCAGGCTGTTCACTGGCGCAGAGGTGCGCAACATTCCCCGTAAAGAAATTCCAGTAAACATTCCAGCACACATTCCAGAAAACCATCCGTGACTCAACAGCTGCGGTCGTGAATTGACATCGTTGCGTGCCAGCACTCAGCCTCGTGAATAACAAAGAGGCTCGAGCTACGCGTGCGAGCTTGCGTGCGCACGCGTGTGAGCGCAAAGACATGGCGGATGTACAGGTGCCGGCCGTGCCCACCTTCTTTCTCCAAGCTCCTCTTCTTCTCAGCCTCCTGCTCTGCCCTCCTGGTGTTCTCCACACTCTGGTGCTGCAGCAGGGCCTTTTCCCTTTCCAGCTGGCACAGCGTGGTCTCCAGGATCCTCCTGCCGTTCATCTAGAGGGAAATTACAAATCCGACGCCAGCTCCGGCAACTGCGGCTCCTGCCACCCGTCCGAAGAAGATACAGAACCCCACTCACCTCTTCATCCAGCTGTTTTGAAAGCTTCTCAAGACAGCTATTTGAAGTTCTAAGAAGACAACAAAACAAGAAAAAAAAAAAATCATATGCAGAATAAAACCTCCAACTTAAATTCATAAAATAAGCCATCCGTACATAAGGCATCTAGTCACTGCAAACCCACACCTGATTTTATTCTCCAGCTGATCTTTAACCTGCATCTCATTCTTAAGTTGCTCTTCCAGATTCTGTAGCTTCTTCTGAAGATCATCTGACTGTAGAGAGCAGAGATGAAGCCCGTTTATCCAATCGCAGCTCGTCACCAGGAAAATACCTCTTTTTCTACCGCGTTTGTCCTGGACCTCCTCCTAAATGACTGGGTACATTATCTGAATTCTACAGAAGTGACGGCGGCCTGGTGTCCGCTGAACCCCAGAGTCTTCTGCTGGCTGTTGCTCTGTTGCTGTACGGTGAGTGATTTGTCAAACATTACACTTTGTGCCTGAATGAGTATGGTACCAGGCAGAAGTGTAAGTACGCTTGCTGGAAACTAGCTTGATTCCCATGCACTTGGTTAACAAGTTTGATCGGGAAATGAGGTGCCATATTCTCCCATCTCTTTGGCACTCAGAGATGTAGGACACGTGTGTGTCGCTTTGCTTTCCCTGTTCTGTCCAGTCTGTCCCGCACAGGTGTTGCCCAGGCTGACCAACTGGACTCACGCTGACTGTCCTGTGTATTTACTGTTCTGTGCTGTATATTTATTGTCCTGCACTCATCTCACGCTGTTGTGCATTCGCACTTCGTGTAGCCCTGCGTACTGTCCTGTGTTGCACCGTGGTCCTGGCGAAACGACATTTCATTCCACTGCATACAAGCTATATAGAGGAATGACAATAAAAACCCACTTGACTTGACACTGCATGTACACACACACACACACACACACACACACACTTTCTGAACCGCTCGTCCCATACGGGGTCGCGGGGAACCAGAGCCTACCCGGCAACACAGGGTGTAAGGCCGGAGGGGAGGGGACACACCCAGGACGGGACGCCAGTCCGTCGCAAGGTACCCCAAGCGGGACTCGAACCCCAGACCCACTGGAGAGCAGGACTCGGTCCAACCCACTGCGCCACCACGCCGCCTGTATTGCATGTATTTGCCAGCAAATTTTTGTGCCCTAAATTGTACACCTACACACACACACACACACACACACACACACACACACACACACACACACACACACACACACAGGCTACAACACCCATCCAAAAGCACGGTTATGCTAAATATTTACATGAGTGTATGTGTGTGTTTTTTTCCCTTAAATGCACAAATTGGGGCAGAAATCACGCACCTCCTGTTTGGCCAGCGTTTGATGTTGGTTGTTGACACCACCGGGGCAAATGTCACTTAGCAACCTGAGGAAAAGATTATTTTTTTTCACTGAAACAGCCCAAAGTCTTAGACATAATAACAAAGCTTTCCAAATTTTAGCACCCTCTTTGACGAGCCAGTTATAAACCTTCGGCCCACAACGCACAGACAGCAAGACGTTTGACAGTATTCTAGTGTCACCCACCACTTTTAACTTTGTTTTTCAGCAACTGGGGGGGGGGGGGAGAAAAAAAAAAAAAAAAAAAAAAAAAAAAAAACATTGAGGCTCACTGCCGTTATTCAGTTGTATGCTATTGCAGAACATCATTATCCCATAATCACAGCTGTCTCAATGTCAGTCAAGACTGGCATTGTTAAATCAAACATAGCAATTACTGTACTCCGGTTTCACTCCTCTCGGGTTCCCCAGATAAGGTATGACTGATGGTGTAAGAACCGCTGTGTGTCGAGGTGCGTCTGGCGCTGCAGAAGGTGAAAGTGCAGTGTGTGTGTGTGAAACAGGGTGGCACTGTGAGACCACTCCGGCTCCACGCAGGCAACAGAGAGCCCGAGATCTGCTCAACAGCGCTCTCTTTATTTGGCGATCTATTTCCCGGACCTTCTCCGCAGCAGCGCAGCTTCCACCCCTTGGCGCACCTCCTCCGGCAGGGGCGCGCCCATACGCAAAGGGACGCGTGCCCAAACACCCACACTCCGCAAACGGAAACATGGGGGTGGACACAGAGGTCCACAGAGCACCATGTGAATCATGTTCTGTCCAATTATGTTCGGTCCCTTCTCTGTGTCTCACACACACACACACACACACGCCTTCCTGTCTTCCATCGACTTTCATATTAATGCAATAAATGTGTTCTAAGTCCACGCCAAGGGAATTGGAAACACATTTAAAAAGGTGATTTTAGATGTTTTTCAACAGTTTGCAAACTTTTTATAAAAAAAAAAAAAAAAAAAAAGGCACATTTTGTGGAGATCTTTTCAAGACTTATTATCCTTGCCAGGCGCACACACTGAAATAGAGAGGTCCCAACATCCCCAGGGACATGGCCAGTCAGGAACACCTCTGCACTCGGGGACTTGAACAGAAGCCTTACTGGTCCTCCCGAAAGTAGGTGAAGCCCACAAACGGCAGCTGGTTGCCCGTGAAGGCCTTGGGTGTGGGAAACGTCTCCACGTGGCTTTTCTCATCCTCAATGTCGTCGAAGTTGCTGGTGTCGATGTCGCTGCTGAGCTCCGACACCACGGGCGCCACCGCTGGGGAGGAGGGAGGCGGGAAAGAGAGAGTTGAGCTCAGTTGGGATGCTGGCTCCAAAAAATCAACACATTGCAGCTTTATGGTATTTAATTTTTTTGTGTTGCAAAGGGATTCTTAATTTACTTTGATATAAACAGAAACATCACGTTTGTTTTTTTATACGATGTCCAGCTTTAAACACATAAGACACAATCTACAACCGCAAGAATTATCATATATCACTCCATGAAAACAGCATAACTACTAGGCACGAGTTGTCACAACTGCAATTAAAGAACTTCATGTTTTATATACGAGAACTCAAAGGTTTTCTTTTGAAATTGTACTTAGAAAGATTTGGAAAAAAAAATTTGATTTGTTAAATACTATTTCACCGTCACCATCCTGGTCAAATAAAGCTGAAGGCGTGTTCTATCTTATAGGTCCACGGGTACCTACTGACAAAGCTCCGCAGAGAGTAGCAAGTAAACAGGTTTCAGACCCCACGCCGATCTCTCAAGTGCATACAAGTCATACCTGTGGTCAAAATGTGATATCAAGAGCTGCTTCTCAGTACGACTTGCTTCCCTTCGCAGTTATTGCTGTGCTTCTAAGGAGAACAGTTTTCTCTGGGATTCACACATTTGTTTTTCAAGTATGTGTGTGTGTGTGTGTGTGTGTGTGTGTGTGTGTGTGTGTGTGTGTGTGTGAGAGAGAGAGAGAGAGAGGGGTAACGCTATGTTAATGGAGCGCCGCAGACGGGCGTCTCGTGACGACCCACACCCCTGCGCTCTCCTCACAGTACCTGCTTTGTGCCCCTCGCACACTGCGCCTTTCAAACACGCAGCCAAAACACACTCCTGAGGAGAGTGCTGCTTTTCTCCAGTTCTGAGAAAACGGCTTCGCCTTTCCGGCCGCGCGCAGCCGGTCCCGAGCGCGACGGCCACGTCTGAACCCGCGCTCGCACCCCTGCGATCCACCTCGTGCTCGCGGAAGGGCGGAGGGCGGACTTCGGGGTTCAGACGCTCGACTGCGTTCAATGACAGACCGCGAGTTCGAGAAAATGAGAGCGAAAGAAGAAGCGGCGCACGAAGCCGACCTGGGGCCCGCTGTCTTCTGGCCTCCGCCGAGCATCGGCCGTAAGGGGGGCCAGCTGTGGCCGCGGGGAGCGAGATCAAGCCCCGACGTGTGGCCTTGCGGGTCGGGCCCCCCTGTCATTAGCGGCACCACGCCGGCCACACCACAGCGCCGAGCCGGCCCTGCCCCCTATGCAAAGGGCTGCTCTGAAAAATTCTCCCGATGCAGCCTGGCCGCATTTCTGGCTGGAGGCGAAGAGCTGGCACCCGCATCCGATCGGATTACAGAGGCGGACGGGATATTTCAGGAAACGGGACGCCTTGTTATCCAGGCAGCGAAGGGTCCAGGCTGGGAGCTCTGGCTGAGAAAGCAGCTATTCATCCCACTGACGGTTGGGTTCTGCGGACCTCCAATCATCACGAGGCACCGGAGGTCTCAGCGGAGCTGTGTTTTAGCGCGGGGAGGCTGACAGGACTCTATACTCATGCGGGATGAGTGAAACAAGGCAGACTAACAATCTACAGACGCACCACGGCGATACGGAAACGCTGCAGTATAGTACAGCACCAGCAGCACTCATACGCTTCACTCACTCAGGCGGGGGTCTTGTCCACAGAATGAGGGGGGGTGGAGAAAAGAGGAAGAAGCTATATTCATAGGCACTTTGGAAGGGAAAAAAAAAAAAAAAAAAAGAGGAAAAGACAGACTGGAGGGTAACAAGGAAAACCTACTGAGGAACACGGCCGGTCAAAAGTTTGAGTACACCCGGGCTACACCTGCGTAGGACTTTCTGGACAGGCGAGTGAAAGCAAAGCAACACATAGGTGTCCTACGTCAACTGGGAAGTGCGACAGAAGAGGCAGCTCATTCCCTCATCAACTTGTTAACTAAATTTCTTTTAAAAAAAAATTAAAAATAAAAAAAACAACTTAAAAAATAATAATAATAATAATAATAATAATAATAATAAAAAGAGCTTTTCCCCAGCTGGCATACTCACACTTTTGAGAGGTTCTGTGTCACACCAGTATGAGAGAAACTAAAACGCAAAAGGACACGATCAGAGGGCGATGAGGGAGAGCAAACACGCAGGGGACCAGAGAACCTTTTCTGTGCAGATGAGCAGAGAGCGAGGCATCACTTACTGTCTCTGATGGTGTCAAAGGTCCACTGATCGTTGGCGAAGAAGGGGTGTTGCTTGATCTCATCCACGCTGCTGCGCCCCAGACGAACCTCCCTGCGCACGGAGAAACAGCAGGTCAGAGAGCCAGTGACTGCTCCGTCAGTCCTCTTCCCCCTCTTCCCACCTCCCCTCCCCTTCTCACCAACCACAACCTTAAGAACCTACAGGTGACCACAGGTGACCCGCTGCATGTGACCGCTGCACTTTCTCACAGACCGACGAAGACTGCCGACCGCACACAGAACAAGATGAGAAGGACCAGTACGCAGAACATGTAGTAATCACTGTCGGGAGTGGGGGGGGCTGCTGTTAAACCCCAGCTCTCTGAGAGGAGCAGGGCAGAGACACAGACACGAATGGAGCAAGCATGTGGTGCAGCTGGATACAGCTGGAGAAAGGCTGCAGAGCCCCCCTTCCCCCCCGTCCTGCTCCATCCGTCAGCCCCGGCGTGCAGCGTCTGACGACGGAGGAGTGGTGTGCCGTGCCACGTGTGAGGAGCCGCAGGCCAATGCAGTCGCGGGGCAGAGCCCAAGAGAGCGGCGCTGCACTGAGAGTAGCGCTACACTGTGGACCGCATCTTCGAGGAGAACGTGTACGGTGTGCGTCATTCAGGTTAATGTTTACGTTACGCTGCTGAACAAAGTGCGTGTGACTTTTGCGTGTCCTGGAAGGAGGGGGCGCGGTGGCGTAGTGGGTCGGACCGGGTCGGACAGGGTCCTGCTCTCCGGTGGGTCTGGGGTTCAAGTCCCGCTTGGGGTGCCTTGTGGCAGACTGGCGTCCTGTCCTGGGTGTGTCCCCTCCCCCTCCGGCCCCACGCCCCGAGTTGCCGGGTAGGCTCCGGTTCCCCCACGACCCCGTCTGGGACAAGCGGTTCAGGAAATGTGTGTGTGTGCGTGCGTGCGTCCTGGAAGTCTGTTCAAGTTAATGTTTATAGTTACAGTTGATCAGGGAATGTGTGACTTTCTCTGTGTAAAAACCCCTGGGGGTGCGAGCACCTCCCTACACGACTACGAAAAGGGCAGCAGGGGGAGTAGTTCTCAGGGCTGTATCTTTGCAATCTGAAGGCTGGTGGTTCGAATCCAACTCTGCTGTAGTACCCTTTATCGAGGTACTGTACTTACCCTGATTGATGCAGTGAGAATACCTTGGTGCATAAAAGCGTAAATCATTGTAAAGTCGACGATCTAACACTGTAAGCCACCTTGGAAAATGGTTTGTGATAAATAATGGTTGCTGAAAAAAATCATTATAATAATACAATTCTTATAAATATGAATAAGGGTGTCTGCAGATGTGTTTGGTGTTTGTGGTGTGTATGTGTTGAAGTTTCTTCCTCACGCGTGTTAGTTTATGGAAAGTACACAGCTATGAATGGCTGATTTGTGCAGCACATTGTTTTTCTTTAACAGAAGTTTCCAGAACTCCCACTGTTACCATAAACAGGAAGTGCTCCTCACAGGGGAAGTGCGCTCCAAAGCTGTGCTCCGCTACTTCTGTAAGCAGCACCATCTGTGTTCTACTTCCCTCCACCTCCTTTTCTCCACAACGACGGTCCCTCAGAGGAAAATCTGAGCGACACACATTGCGGTGCTGGAGCACAGTTTCAGCCAGAACAGGCCAGCACAGTACACCCCCCCCCCTCCCCCAGCACAAAAAAACCACACATACTCAAGCCAGGGCCGTCGGTACCGCGGTGAATGCTGGTGACAGTTCCAGGGACCCCCACCCCACCCCACCCCACCCCACCCCACCCTCCACACACACAGTATCAGATTATTTAATTACAGATGTGTTTTCTTTCACGGCCCCTGCTAATAATTTGAAAACTTTGATTTCGGGGAGGGGAGGTTGTACAGACAGCACATCTGCACAATTTATTCAATTATAAAGGTTATTACGGTGTAAACGTTCATGCACCATAACTTTATGATCACCCCAGATAAGCCTTTACACAACTGCTACTCCTGCACTGTATGTAAATGTTTGTGTACCTTATTTTAAAAAAAAATTTAAAAAAAAAAATTGTAGGAAGGTTATCAGGATTCATCCATCCTGTGTTTTATACACCTACTCGAGCGATGAACACCGGTGCATCAAGTGGAAAGGAACAAACTAGGTTTACTTAAGAATCACGTTTGCAGCCATGTCTCTTTCTCTTAATGCAATGCACAAATTGTATTTTTGCCGAGATGTACGTCGCTTTGGAGAAAAGCGTCCGCTAAATGAATAAGTGTAAATATAGGTGCCATGTATTTCAATGCTGATTTGAAAAAGTCTGCGCACATCTTTTTTTATTTAAAAGTGGGGAGGGGAGTGTAACATTCTTTCAGGGACCCAGAATTCCTAGCTACGCCCCTGACTCAACCTACGCCATTTGCATTTACCTGTGTGATAGGAAGGCGCAGATGAGGTCTTTGGCGTTCTTCGATACCTCAATGTCGTCTGGGAAACTGAGGGAGTTTTTGTGGTTCATGATTTTGCCATAAGTCCCAACGAGGGATTCTGCATAAAACGGTGTTTCACCTGGAAAAAGCGAAAGGAAATAACCGAAGTGAGACGGGAGCTAAAGGTACAAGGAAAGTGCGGTGCCTTTCGTTGGGCCCCTATTCTAACTGAAGGTCACTGGAACATAAGAGCTGGGTGACAAGCTCAGTGAACGAGTGACTGGGTGATGTTTGGTGTGTGATGATGCTCAATGATGTGTGTAACTAGTCGAGTGACACACTAAACCGTGTCAGCAATGGGTGGCGTCAGCAGCTAATGAAGGAAATCAGTAGTAAATAACTCATCCAGGGAACGCCCTTAGAGAGCTGCATGGACATCTTCTCTCCGACGACACAAAACCACGACGTTGGCGCCAGTAATTTGGACTCTAGGCGAAGGAGGACGTCACTCACCAACCAGTATCTCGTAGAGGAACACACCCACAGCCCACCAGTCGCACTCGCGCCCGTAGCAGCTGTTGTTCTCCTGGGACATGAGCACTTCGGGGGAGATGTAGTCAGGGGTGCCCACAGCGGTCCCGCAGCGCACCATGCCTGTCTGTGAACGGTCAGCGGATCACTCTCACTGCCTCCGAGTTCCACAGGTGTCGGACCGCACTGATGACCAGAGGTCCGGTCAATCGTTTAAAGCCCCACGCATCTCAAGACCTGACCTATGTGACATCTGTGCTTCACAGACAACAGTTCTGTACCATATATAGCAGCTTAATTTATTTATACTTGTTATCATCTATAGTTACACTTTATCTTCAGACTGCATTGACACACTCGCTGGTAGACAGTCAAATATTCAAAAACAGCTCTATTATAACACATATAAATACATGGAACAGCTAGTAAGTTTTATTACTGGCTGCTGTATGACGATGCAGTGGATACAACAGAGCTGCTATATCATTACACATAAAACATATGCAGCACCACTACATGGCACCCAGTCTTAGAACTTATTGACTTTACAAGTATACTGCCAGTATGATGTAACAGTGATGACAGCAGCAAGCTGTAGGATGCAGCTACAAGTCTGCCCTCAAGAGGGTGATGTAGCACAGCTCATCTGGGCTCAGAACCTCCAGCTGTATTATTTAGCTGATACTTTTCTCCAAAGCAACTTAAAATGATAAGGTATTTAAAATTATTTACCTATTCAGAAAGCTGGGTAATTCTACTAGAGCAATTTAGGGCAACTACCTTGTTCAAGGGTACTATAACCAGAGGTGGGGAACAGACCTGCAAACTTTGTACCCAAAGGCAGTATCTCTAACCACTACGCTACCAGCTGTCCCCGTTAGGTTACCCCCTAGGTTATGCAAGACATCCGTGATGCCTCCAGTGTGAGCTGCCTGAGTGAAGTTCCACACACTTCCAGCCACCATTCCTTAACAGTCCATCAGGACAACCGCGATGACCGTGACATCAAACACCAGATACTCAACACTCACAGAGTCCATCTTGAGGCAGGTGCCAAAGTCGGCGAGTTTGAGGTGTCCGGTGCGATCGAGCAACATGTTGTCAGGCTTGACGTCGCGGTGGATGAAACCCATGGAGTGGATGGCGTCCAGCGCGAGGACCACCTCGGCCGTGTAGAACTGGGCCCATTCCTCAGGCACATCGTAGTTGCTCATCAGCGTGACCAGGTCGCCACCGGGCATGTACTCCATCACCATGTAGAGGTGGCGGTCGTCTTGGAAGGCGCAGCACAGCTACACGGCAAGACGCAACACAACACGGATGAGGCGTGTGGCATTTCCAGGCACATGCCATTGCAACAGCATGCAATATGAGGAAAGGAGGAAGGCAAGTCTGGTCTTATCCAGTCTGGTGATAATGAACCATTCCCGTGGAATTTTGATGCAACTCAGGAAAAAGGCCTGCAGCCCTTTGGACACATTTTCACCTCAATGTACCGATTCCTTTCAGTTAAAGTATTTTTTTTTTTTAATTCAGAACTGGCCAATGATGTTCCTCGAAGGTTACGCAACAATTCTCAAATAATCGTTTGAGCATTAAGTCACTTTGCAAGAATTTAGGCTGCAAGAAATTTCAGCTAAAACGTATTCCCTAAATATCCACACATCTGCAATCTGTAGGATCAGGCCCCCCGCTGACCTAAATATTCACACAGCGCATTGCATTGTGGGCCTGATGCGACTGACCTGAACAACCCATGGGCTGTTAGAAAAGGCCATGATTTCGCGCTCTTCCCAGAAGAAGGCGGAGTCAGAGCGCTTGATCATCTCAAATTTACTGAGCCGCTTCATGGCGTAGACTTTCTGAGAAGCTCTGTGGCGGACCTGCGTGGTAAAGAGAGCACGAGTGAATACGAGCACTGCCAGGGGCAAAGGGCCACGATACACACTCTGACTTGTGTACGGATGTGTCCTTACAAACACACATACTGAAAGAAAAACACACTACAGGGTAGAGCACAAACATATACGCAAAGCCCTTACAAACACACGGCCTACGGCAAATAAAGAAAACACCCAGACACACGCGCGCGCGTGCACACACACACCATCAGACAGAGCTTCCCCTCCTGACACATCACTGGCGCAGATGCAGACGGACGTGTGCAGACCTGCCCTGCACCCAGACAGCGCTATAATGATGAGATACTAGGCCACTACACCGTCCGTGTATGTGGTGCATTTGTGTTACACACACACACAGAGCCAAATTCATACCACATATAGATCTTCAAAAAAAAAAAAAAAAAAAAAAAAAAAAAATCATAAAACAAAAAGCACAGCCATAAATGATACAACAGGACACACCTAAAATACAAAATATGAAGGACACAAAACACGGCAACCATTGTAATATATTTATACACACACTGACTCCTCATTATCACAACTGGGACCAGAAAGTCTGACTGTAACTCGATTTGTTCATAAATTGAGGTCGTTTAACTAATACACCTCAATCAATAATCAGTTAATAACCCAGAGATGCCTCGATTTACTACGACTTCGATTTTTTTAAATGTCTCAGATATAGCCGTTAAAAATAAAAATAAAAACATATTTTAAGTAAATGTATTAATTTTGGGGGCGCGGTGGCACAGTGGGTGGGACCGGGGTCCTGCTCTCCGGTGGGTCTGGGGTTCGAGTCCCGCTTGGGGTGCCTTGCGGCGGACTGGCGTCCCATCCTGGGTGTGTCCCCTCCTCCTCCAGCCTTTCGCCCTGAGTTGCCGGGTTAGGCTCCGGTTCCCCGCGACCCTGTATGGGACAAGCGGTTCTGAAAGTGTGTGTGTGTGTGTGTGTGTGTGTGTGTGTGTGTATTAATTCTGACCCACATAACTAGCTGAAGCTAAAATAAACTTAAAAATGAATGGATGAAAAATTAAAAATTTGTAATCTCTGCAAACTCCGATCCAATCCCGATTGTGGGTGTGGTTTTATCATGTAAACATGTGGAGTGTTCGCAATATTGTTATTGATCAACAACACTCACAAACAGAAAGAAGGAGCCATAAAAACTACGGAAATTAGCTGAATAAATGTGATCCCACTCTCGTACTCTATCTGGCTGAGTTTCGCGGTCATATATCAGCCGGCCACGTTAATACTGGTCTCATTTGCTATGCAACAGACAGACATTTCAGAAAACAGACCAGTGAAGAAAGTAAAATTAAAAATGATTAATCTGGAAAAAAATTTGCATGTTAAAAATGTGTAACCCAGACATTCATACCGATGAGCCAGTGAGTTGCCGATAATATAATTTTCAGCTAACCACAGCCAGATTAAAAAGATTTAATACAAACACACACACACACACACACACACACACACACACTTTCAGAACCGCTTGTCCCATACGGGGTCACAGGGAGCCAGAGCCTAACCTGGCAACACAGGGCGTAGGGCTGGAGGGGGAGGGGACACACCCAGGACGGGACGCCAGTCTGTCGCAAGGCACCCCAAGTGGGACTCAAACCCCAGACCCACCGGAGAGCAGGACCTGGTCCAACCCGCTGCGCCACTGCGCCACTGCGCCACCACGCCCCCCACATTTAATACAAACAGAAAATATTTATTCCTAGCGCTCAGTGAGCTTCTGAACATAAAATATCAATTACAAAGTTTATGCTGATGATTAAGGTTTTAGGATCTCTTTTTCGTTGTCTGAGAAGCTCAGTAACGTGATATATAAAAACAACCCTACCGCTACTCTATATAACAAGTGTGTTTGTTGGATATGGAAAAGTGGGGTTATCCCTTTCAGAGAGGCTCCTCACCAGCTGGACCTCACCAAAGGCCCCCCTGCCAATGAGCTTCACCCTCTCAAAGTCATCCAGCTTCATCTGCAGCTCCCGTATGCGGCCCATCATTTTCTCGTCTGCGGGACAGATGCAGGGTCAAGAACGGCTAACACTGAGAACATGGGCTGGACTGTACTAACATTGGGGTCGACACAGGTGACTGCAGAGAAATAAAGGTGTAACACACATAACTTCAGAAATATGGTTGAGACCCCTTATTGTCACCAGTCATACCCTAAATATCGGAAATACGGCAGCATCCCCATTTCTTTTCAGTTTATGTTATCTTGGTAATTACGAACAGTAGCACAGGTACAACAGGGTACATTAGTGTACATTCAGTTAAAACCTCCCACTAAGGGAAAGTACTTGATGAAAAGTATTATATGTATTCCTGTCTGTGTAAAACTGGTCCAGTCACCTTTCAAAGAACAGCGCCTTGCTTATGCGGAAACACTTACACCTGTTCAAAAAGGAGTCTATATTTTTGTTCTTTCGTAGTACGGGGTAATCCAAGTCCAGCACCATGGCATTCATGGAATCCTGCAGAAGAAGAAAGTCTTGTTACGCAAAAATGTCTAGGTGACGTTACACAAGTACGCAACAAAACATGACAATTGAAATGGGGAATTCATCAAAAAAAAAAAAAAAAAATCCATGTGAAGTCAATAAGTAAATGAATACTGTAAATAAAAAGAAAGACTTCTGTTTGAGATCTATATTATTCATTTATAGTTGTGGCTTACTGCTATTATTACTTATTATTTTTATTTTAAAATTGCATGTACTTGCTTAGTTTTTTTCACTCATTTATTTTTGCATTTCTTTATGATGCAAAATTCTTCCTTCCCCATTGGTCTGTTAGAGAAACAATGTCCATGTGATGCTTTCAGGCCCCTTGATGGGTTTTAAGAGCAACCCAGCCCACCTGTCTTTCAGAACAACATTCCTACATCAGCGGCTTCACCTCTTGATACCCAGTCCTGCTACCCTGACTCCAGCCTGGTACTCTAGGGGACTACTGGTAGAACAGTGGTTAGCACTACTGCCTCTGAAGCCAAAGGTTGCAGGTTTGATCCCCAGCTCTGGCTGTAGTATCCTTGAGCAAGGTACTTACCCTAAATTACTCCAGTAAAAAAAAAAAAAAAAAAACTACCCAGCTGTATAAATGGGTAAATAATTCTAAGCTTGTAGTAACTCTAACCTTAGCATTGTAAGTCACTTTGGAGAAAAGCTTCAGCTAAATTAATAAATGTACTGGCAGTCAGTTCACATTCATGTTATCAGTGGTGCCACAGCATTTAATTTTACCTGTAAAATGACTCTGGTCCTTTACATTAAAGAACAGCTTTACAGATTTCTGTTAAACTAATCCCTTCAGATATTCATTAATATCGCTGACCTTTATTCTAAGCCAATAGAGGACATGGCTGAGAATTAGGAGAACCATTTCCTCCAGTGCTGCAGGTTCAGCTGACCATCACTGGCACAGTGAGGGTAACTGCATCTCTGAGCAGTACACCAGCTATGGCTCTCCACCGCACAACTACAACCAGACCACTGGGCCCAAACCTTTCTTCGCGGAGCTGACGCTTGCTGATCTCCACCCTTGATTCCATATTTCAGTATCTGGACTGCCTATCAGTGAGTCTTCAGAACATCAGCATCCAGTCACTCCAAAGGCTCGTTGTAGATGGTAAGAACTGTAAGTGAATCCATCCATCCATCATCAACAACCGCTTGTCCTGAGCAGGGGGCGTGGTGAGCCGGAGTCTTACCCAGCAACACAGGGCACCAGTCCACCACAAGGCACCCCAAGCAGGGCTCAAACTCCAGACCCACCACACACTTGGCACCAGCTGAACCTGACATGCCACACCACGCCACATTACACTACGCCACCACACCCCGCCTCCTGTAAGTGAATTACAATGCTACTCTATCTATGGTAGTGCTAATCTATTTACAATCATTTACTCATTTACCCAGCTGGGTTATTTTTAGTGTAGCAATTTAGGGTAAGTACCATGCTCAAGGTTACTACAGCAATAGGTGGGATTCAAACCTGCAACCTCCGATACCACCTGCTGACTGTTACCTTCCTTCTGTTTCAGCTGTTGGACCTCAGCAGATAAGAACAGTGAGCTCAGGGTATTTCTCAGAGCTTCAAGGGCACAAATCAGACATTGACAACAGTAATTTTCTTGAGCTCAGATAAGTGCAGGACAAGATGAGCACGTTACTCTATTGTGCCAGTCAACAGAGGTCAACTGGGGTCAGACCAAAGCTTGAGACCTAGCAGAGTTCAAAGCCTGTAATAGGTGGGTCAAAGGTCAGCCAGGAGATTGCGTCACAGCAGTGGTCACGGTGGGACCATACAACCAGCTGGCAGTCGTGCCTGTGGACTCACTCGATCCCTTTAAATAGGTGCCCTTATAAAAATAGTTGTGCAGCTGCTCATACAGAACATCACTGACTTTTTGCCAGAACCTTCCGAGTTCCCTCATCATACCTGCTTCCCTTTCAGGTCCCTGACTGCATGTCCAGTAGTCAGAACTTCTTTTCAAATGTCCATAAAAAGAAAGCAAACACTCGGGAAAGTTCTGGGAAGTAGGACATTGGTTAAAAATTATCCTGAACTTATTCTGCATGTTTAGTCAAGTGACTGAGCAAGATAACATAAGTATGACTGTGTGCGTGTTCATGTGACCACACACATGTATGGTTGAACGAACGAATGTGTGGGAGAGAGTGTGTGTACGGGAATTTGTATGTGACGGAAAGGTGTATACAAGTTTCTGCTATCATAGCGATTAGAATCATTGCCTTATGTTCAAAGGACTGGAGTTCGAATTCTTGCTCCAAAGCAAGTCACTTATCCTAAATTTCTCCGTAAAAATCACCCTGTATAAAAGAGTAAATCAGTGTAAACGGTTTAGTTTACAAGCCTAATGTTTTAAGTTGTTTTGGAGAGAAGCGTCAGATAAATTAATAAATGATAATATTATTGAGCAACTGAATGTGCATGTGACACTTTGGAGCAGTGATTTGGGGTATGTGATACCATGCCATTGTGAGTGTGTGTGTGTATATGAACAGGGGATGTCTACTGGGCCAAGTAAGTAAGTAAGTGAGTGAGTGAGTGAGTGAGTGAATGGGTGCAAACGGTGGAGCACAGTGCAAATACGGAGAAGCAGCAGCACATGCAATCATCATGTTTCCTCAGCCTAGTGCAACATGCTCATATCTGTAAATACACTCTGACTCAGCCTTAAAACACAAGGCTTGCTGTCAAACGCAGGCTGTCATCACACACAGCAACGCACAGAGAGCTAATCACCAAACAAGTACCCGCACCCAGCCCATCTGCTCCTGTTGTCCACAGAGAGTCAAGCAGAGATCAGATGCTATAGAGGAAGTTATTGCTGTGCATTTTTACTTTTGAGAGCATGACTGCAAAGTTAAATCTTTTTATAGTGTTTATATCTGGACAAACAGCCACCTCTGGAGACAGCAAAGCAGAAGCCGAGGAAGCCTTCGCACAGGGATTCGTTCAGGAGAGATGTCATTTTAAAGATATCTAAAATTATTCTGTCAAAGGAATACAAACATGGCATCAGGTTACCGTGCTTGTACTGCGGACAAATGACAAAACTACAGGCCATTGTATGCCTGTTATTCAAAAGCATGTTCGTCGCTGATAGCAAGGCCCGCGGCAGGGATTTCCTGCTCCTACTGATGTAGCTTCCGGCTCTAGCTATAGAAACAGGACTCTGTGCACTCGGGGCAGAAAATCGTCCACAAAGACAAAGCCACGCTGAGCAGAGAGGTACCAGCTCTGAGCTCAGCTTGAGATGCCTGCTGACTAAAAGATAATATCATTATAAAAGAGAACTACCATAGAGAACAGAAATGCGGCACAATATGTGCTGTCATAGTTTTATAATTATTTTCCATAGGGCTTCTATACGGTAAAACCAACTATTGCAGTGCCAGCTGAAACTCTGATCAAGCAATGGCTAAAGCTCCTTTTCATTTCAGAAATAAGAATTTGTTTATATTAAAATATATATATAACATTATTGAAACAAAATATAGTACAGACACGGAACTTTAATTCTAACATTATTTGGATGTGCCGGCAATAAAATAATGAAGAACTGGAGGGGAGGGTTTCATTGTTAAAAATACAGCACACGTTCATGAAAATTAAGTCTAAAATCATCCCGTTCAGTCAGTAATGGCCGTTTTTCACATGTGCTTCAAAACTGCATATGAATGAGGACCAGGCATTCTGTATATCTGGGGTCTGAACACCTCAAAGCACACCGAAAATGTAAATATCATACAAAACAAAAATAAAAACTTGATGAAACAAGTAAGAACTTGTTTTTCTGCAGAATGTTCAGACTGTAAGCAATTTGTAGTGCCATGTATATACAAATACTTACATCAGAAGTTCAAATCAGTGGTCATCTGTCAGGGTGTAGTCTGTGTACCACAAATACCTTTAAACACCAAGAGAAAGCAGGACTGGGGATAGAGGGTATTGCTCAACTCTGTAGAAGATTGGTTCCAAATACTGACTCTTCCAAAAGCCAACGGCGTGTTTTTAGATTATATCAGAGAATAAGTTTGATCGGAAAGAAAAGAAGAAGAGAAGCTGAAGACGGACTCATAAATATCAGATGTCTTCTGAGGTCATGAGTAACAGCTCATTAGGTACCAACATAAAGTCCTTCCAGAAACTGTGAAACTGCTGGTTTGCTTCTGTTAACTTTCCTTTGTTCACCCATTACTGAATATTGTAATGATATTAAATATATCCATGTATGATCACTGGTAACAGGCACTTTCAGAGGAGTGTGAAAGGGAAAAGGAGCCTTAGGAATCATTCATATCAAGTCATGATTGTAAGTAGATCAATAGCTCAGCTCATCAATCTCAACAGAGAAAAATTAGGGGGAAAAAAAAAAAAAAGTTCCACAAATATCTGGGTTAAGAATTTCCAGCACAGCAACTAAGCAATTACATTAATATTTTTCAGATTTTTTTTACAGTACAAAGGTGTCAATGATATCATATTGAAACTAATTTTGGTTTACTTGAGAGTCACGTGTGTGCAGCTATGTCTCTTTCTCTTAATGTAATGCATAAATTGCACTTCTGCTGAGATGTATGTCGCTTTGGACAAAGCGTCTGCTAAATGAATAAATGTAAATTTGTTTCGCTATTGTGAATTTGAGAAACAAAGAAAGATTACACACTCTGATCACACCCAAAATTTTATAATATACACAGGAGGAGACAGACACACACACATTTAGTGCCCATATTAAATTTTCCCACAGTTTTCTACATTAACCATTTCAAATCCAATCTTTCCGATGAGGGTAACGTGACTGTTGCTACATGTTTCATTACAGATTATATGACGGCTGAATCATATCACTATGAATCAGTCTGACTTGTCAGTTAATAATAAGGTCTGACCAAGGCAACATGCAAATCGGGTGGCATGACCCAAGCATATATTCAAAACATCAACATGTGTGTAGGGAGGGTCACCTCTTTGTTGATCACAAGCAAACAGGCCTATCCAGTACAGTCACAGCCAGTAATCTGTTGCAAAATTCCAAACAGGCTCAAGAGTGGAAATTATGGAAGTTACGGCGTCATTGCTCTATTGTCCTCAGTGTTTACTGGCCTTCCTGAAATATTGATCATTCTTTCAGGAGGACTCACACAGCTCCTAAAGCAGTGAGACATGCGCTAAGGCGCTCACCTCCAAATGACACTTTCTCCTCATACAACTGACAGCTCATGAAGGAAACATACCTACCACATACAAGTGTCCTCAACCGCATCTGGTTTTACCATGTGGAGAACATGGTGAGGGCAGTAAAAAGGCAACTGGAAATGGAAGTCTTCTCAGTGCACGTAAATAAATATAATTGAGAAGTATTCTGACATCAAATTCAAAAAAACAAAGATCTAGACGAGTGAGCTTTTGACGGCAAATCACTGCATCGCTGTTATTTAAATTTACAACACATAAACACCACACCAGCAAAAAAAGAAGTCACCAGACCACACATACCAGTAAACTTTCCAGGTTCATGGTGGATTTCGGATCTCTGATCATGGTTTCCAGAGTGTTCAGCCGGCTCTCCAGCCTCCTCTCGGCTCCGCACGACATCATCATGTTGCTGCGGCGGTGTCACTGTATCTAGTCTATGATCTATCTGTGTATTTTTCGAATCTTTGTATCTCTGTGCGTTCGTAGGTCGCTCGTCCTCGCTCGCGACTCTCGGCTGTCTTTCCGCGCGGCTTCAATCGGGTCTGTCCCGATCTTCCCCGGGAGAAACCTCGGAATCGCCTGCTTCCAGAGCTTTCGCAATAAGTTAGACTACATAAGAAACCTGAGGTCAAGAATAAATAATAATAAATAAGCACAGGAAACGGCAGATGAGAGGAGCACCGCGTTGCGTCAACGAGCCGCTCCGACCTTCTTCTCCGCCCTTCTCTTCTCGTGTGGATCCCGGCATCCACGGAAGCAGAAGTGTAACGGCGAGCTCGGATCTCGACACGTCGTTTGTGTGAGATCCACGCTGCTTGGGGTGCTTGCCAGACTAGGAACGGGCTCCCACGACTTACTTCCACCCGTGCCGAGAAGGTGCGCTCGAAGCCGCGGGAGGTGCTCGAGGAGGAAGGAACACGTGCGTGCGGCGATCGCGCTCCGGTTGCTGCCCCTTTCGTTTCTTTCGGCGCGGTCCAATTTTAAACGCAACGCACTCCACTCCAGCGCGATCTCGCAACGCTGCTCTGCCCACGTCCGATCTGTCCGCGGGATCCCCGGATACGTGACGCGTCTCGCGGTTTAAAGAGCTCCGCGCGCCCCACTACTATGTATGTATGTTGTATGTATGTCGCCGCTCACACACGTCGTCGGCGGCGCTCGTGTCCTTCTCCTTCCTTCTCTCCATGCGGAGTCATGACAACATCCCGAACGGGATTCGATGACTGAGCTGCAGGCCACCGCACCCACGCCAACAGCCGGGAATAAACTGCTGGAAGGCAAACGGGGAGCGGGCTGAAAAGTCAGTGCCCGCTCTTCTTGTCTGTCTTTTTAAATAGCAGATATTAATTATGGGGTTAACTTGATACCTTTACGTGATTTATTCATAGCGGACGCTTTTCTCCAAGCCACTTAATCAATGGTCACAATTACAGTTACAAGTATTTACCCATTTATACTGCTGGGTAATTTTACTGGAGCAATTTTTAGAGTAAGTACGTTGCTTAAGTACTACTGCTGGAGGTGGAATTTGAACCTGCGAGACCAAAGGAAGTAGAGCTAACCACTATCCTACCAGCTGCCTGAAGGGTTAAGGTTCATTTTAATGCCCAGCTGGGAGTATATTTATAATTATTCTTTCTATTCATCTCCCACCTTTGTCCAAGGTAACTAATGATGTTAGGTACTGATCTTTATTATGATTTAGCTGCTTATACACCAGGTTATTCTTACTTTATCAGTTGAGGCTAACTACAGCAGGAGTGAGCTTCAAACAAGCAGCCCTCAGATTACAAGCCCTGAACACAACATCTCATGCTGGTTCCAAACTTTTCTTCTCAAACGCAACGAACCATCAGAGTGACTGGAAGCTGAAGTTCTCATGATTCCCTGATAAGCAGTGCAGATCCTGAGATATGGACTAAAGGGTGAAGATCAGCAAGTCTGAAAATTGTATCTTCAGTCAACCTTGTGTGAAGGGATGACTGAAAACTGGGTGATTTCTGCTGCTGTGCCTGACAGTTATTCTATAACAGAAACCATATGAGAGCTGCAAAGAGGAGAATGACCTAACCATGTTAGCATTTCGCCGGTTTTGTGTGGATCTTCAGTGAATAGTGAACAACTTCCTGAGAGCCTGAATAAAAATGTCATTAGTTCCACTGACCATTGAGATATATCAGAATGCGCACAATGGGATGCGTTGCTGAAGATGTGGCGGGTTTATTCGTTTTATTAGTTTAAGATTCTAGTTTTAGGAAGGAACTAAAGAATACTTGTTACTGACAGCAATATATCTATTCAAAGATGGTTTTAAATATGTGCGTGTACATGCGTGTTCAAATAAATTATTCAAATTATTGTTTTCTAATAAAATCAGTTACTCTGTTCCAGTAACTGAGCTGGATCATGGTGTTTTCTGTGATACACTCGTAACAGTAGCAGGTGGCACAGTAAGTAGTTCTGCTGTCTCACAGCGCCTGAGTGGTGCAGGAGGATGTGGGTTTGATCCCTGCTCAGTCTGTGTGGAGTTTGCATATTCTCCCCATGTCTCTGTGGGTTTCCTCTCACCGTCAAAAGACATGCTGTTCAGGTTTCCCCATAGTGTGTGAGTGACAGAGAGAGTGTGTTTCACTGATGTATGGATGAGTGACCCATTGTAAGTAGTGTATCTAGCAGTGTAAGTCATAATCTAATTAAGGTGGAGTGTGTTTTTTTATGTAGTAAGAGAGTAGCCTCTGACATTATTACTTAATGCCAGCAATCCCCACTGGAAGTGAATTTCTCTTGAGTTGATGCACCGCCTGGTGGCAGTTATTATAATAACAATTATAGTTATCTTAACATTCTTAGCAAAAAATTCAGTATCCAAAGTAACTGCTTGTCCAGTGCAGGGTCGTGATGGTCCAGAGCCTATCCTGAAAGTGTAAGACATGGGGATGAGTACACCCCAGGCAAGACACCAGTTCCCTAGCAGGACCATAACACACACACATAGACACATTGTGGGCATCTTAGAATCACCACACACACACACACATTTTCAGAACCGCTCGTCCCATACGGGGTCACGGGGAACCGGAGCCTACCCGGCAACACAGGGCGTAAGGCCGGAGGGGGAAGGGGACACACCCAGGACGGGACGCCAGTCCGCCGCAAGGCACCCCAAGCGGGACCCGAACCCCAGACCCACTGGAGAGCAGGACTGTGGTCCAACCCACTGCGCCACCGCACCCCCCTTAGAATCACCAGTTCACCTAAAACACATTTTTGCAGGAGGAAGCCCACATGAGCACAGGGAGAACTTGTCAACTCAAGACAAGCTGAGACACATTTGATCCCACATCGAAACCTACAGCATAAGAACGGTGAAATATTATTGCTACCTACTGTGTCACCCTGCCAGCCCTTAGTACAAGATTTACTTTATTTATTTGCTTAACATATATAATTTCTTCAATTATATTTTATTTATTCTAGCTAGCATTTCTTCTGGGGTAACTCAGGCAAAATACCTATCTCGAAAGCTATAGGTTATTGTCTACAGAGCTTTCTCTGCAGAAGCATGGCCTTCCCCGGGAATGGTTGCTCTGGTGTTGCTAAGGCTATGAAAAGCCTGAAGCCAAATCACTGCACAAAACCAAAACAGCATGTGCCAGGGAATGGCACTTACGACAATCATACTGCTATTTTTCATTTCAAACAAACCTGGAATAACCACTGTGATCAAATCTTTTAAGACAATGACCTCCTCCTCGAATTTCAGTGATTCTGGTTTCAAGTGTCATCAGCGTGAAAGAGAAAGATACATTTCAGCAAGTCAGGAATCTCCACCAACCTCAGGGAATAAAAGAATACTGTGCTGTGTAGATCACAACACCGAGTGGGGACACTTTTTCCTCTTCCCAGGTCACTGTGCCCCTAACTGGGGTAACCTAAAATTGGATGAATGGCACTCAAGGAGTTTCAGTTCAGATGTGCCAGCAGCTGAGTTTGATGTGTTGTTGCGTCAAGGTTCATGCACCTTCATGAAAAGGAAATGTGGACCACTCTTGGTGAGGAGGGCTTTGGAAGTGCTGGGAACTGGATGGGCCCTCCTTCTCAGTGCATATGCAGTATAGCGTCACCTCCTGTCACAGGGAGAACATGCAGACCTGGTCCTGCAATGTCAATTTATTCACATTTAAAATACGTATGTAAATATGATGTATTCCACATGATCAGAAAAAAAGGCTTTAAAAATGCAAAGTTAAATGAAATTCAATTAAAATACCCCATTGCTCACACAAAATAAATCACAGATGAAGCTTCTCTCGTTACACAGTGCAGATTGCTCTTGCCACCAATCGAAATATTCCATCACCAGGGTCAAGCGACCTGAACACTTGGCTAAAAACGCTTGGTTCTCGCATTCTTATCCGTGTAGGCCAGATTAAAGAAAGAAAAATACAATACACAGATAAAAGCTGATATGGGGCTGCAGTCAGAGAAGCCCAAACATGTGCTCAAATTGCAGGTATGGAACTCACAGAAATGTCTTTTTACGGTTCGTCGAGCTACAGCCATTATGCTCTGGTTTCAGAGTTGAGCTGGTTGCTAGGCAACATCCAAAATGTCAACAAAACAACGTCGTATTTTCAACTTAAACTCTGTAAAGAAATCATGACTTCCATTCTTTGGTGATGTTCCAACACTTTGCTATATTGAATTCATTTTTGGCATATGCTGCAATATTTCCCTTGTAAAAATGAGACCATAATGGTTACTTATTCACCAGTTGGCAAGCCCTGAGTAAGTCTTACTAAGAAGAATTAATTGCATTGAAACTTTACTATATCTTCTGAATCAGTATCACACAATTCTATTTTTAAATGTTATTATTTAACTACATATGCATTTCTGTGGAATTTTGATTACTACTATGAAAGTAAACAGAAGCAGGAGTATGGCTTTGCATTCTATTCACTTTTACACTAGATAGAGCTGTTTCAACTTTTCTCTACTCCTCTTACCAGTGGTTGGGTAATTCAATTGTAAAGATACAAGTGTTTTCCAATTTATTGATTTATTTTGAGGGGGTGCGGTGGCGCAGTGGGTTGGACCACAGTCCTGCTCTTCGGTGGGTCTGGGGTTCGAGTCCCGCTTGGGGTGCCTTGTGACGGACTGGCGTCCCGTCCCCCTTCCAGCCTTGCGCCCTGAGTTGCCGGGTTAGGCTCCGGTTCCCCGTGACCCCATATGGGACAAGCGGTTCTGAAAGTGTGTGTGTGTGTGTGTGTGTGTGTGTGTGTGTGTGTGAGTGATTTATTTTGTTTAATTTTTTTAATTCACTAGTATCCGTGTTTTAAAATATCTGTGATGGAGGGAACGTGGCCTGTGTTGACCTGCCAAGATGTTATTATCTATTGTTCATGATTTGTGATCAGTAACAGCATAATGATATTGAACAATGTGGCATGAAAAGGAGTTTGTGGAAACAATATTTTTTTCTGTCTTTTTAAACTAGCTTCAATTTTTAATTCATCCGAAATTGACAAAAAATATTCAAATGTAAAGTTTTATGACACTATAGCTACATCCAAGGCTTTTACAGATTCTGACCTGCAAAAAAGTCAACCTGCCTCTGTATTACTTAGCTTTTATTGAATGGGACTTAGTGGGTGAAAGTGACTTTGGAGTTAGGAACAAATTGAACTGTGAACAGGGCAGGTCTTAACTGTATCTATAATTTGAGGAGCCAATGTATTTTGTTTTGTTACAGGATCTCCCCATGCTTATTTGCACTCGGTGAACCCCTTTCATGTCTCTGTATGACCACTGTCCCACCCAAGCTGCTGTGACTCCCCCCGCCAAACCACTTTGGAGGAAGAGCCATCGGGGCTGCTGCTGCAGGCAGCTCTTCTCTTTCATTTGTTTAGATGGCGAATGCGCAGACACCTCCTCTTTGGTGGGAGTTCTAGTGCTCCCAGTTCCTCTGCAGCTGTCACACAGGTGACCCTGATAGTGCTCCTCCTCCCAGGCTTTTCCCCAGTCTGTATGGCGGGAGTGTAGGGGTGCTCCTCATCTGTGGAACTAGACTCGTCCCTGTCCCCCCCATCTTCTCCTTCACTGGATGGGACATCCCTTCTGGCATTTGTCCCCAGGGCCATCCACTCATTCTCCTTAGGTGGTTCCGGCTCACCAACTGCTGCATCCTCAGAGAAGGTCACCCCTCGGATGGACACAGGTGCCGTGACGTTTATGGTGCAGGGAGTGGCTGGACTGGGCTCCGCCCCCATGTTGCCATTCCCCAGTCGTGTATTATCAAAGTTGCACTGGGACCTGCTTTCACGGTCACTTGGTCTCTCACAAGCTAGAGTAACAGTAGGGGTCATGGGACTGCTGCTTGTCCTTGTCTTGCCCAATAACGGCAAGTCTAACTCCTCAGGTCCTGGGCCAAATGTCAAGTCCGTCACCTCACTTTGGCACATGCCTTTAGGGGATAAAGACATGGACCAGGACACATCTGGAGTCCCAACCTTCACACTGTGATCTGTATTAGCCCTCCCCTGCTCATGGGCTGTTGTGAAAGTCAGCTGGGTGAAGTTTCTCTGCTCAGAGGTCTTGTCTTTTGTCGGCTTCTTCTCGGAGCCTCCCTGGTTCTCTCCTGCATCTGCTAAAGATGGTGCATGGAGGTTCTCAGACTGATCTTCCCCTGTCGGCAGGCCTGGAACAATGTCCCTGTTGCCCTGAGGGGTACTCCGTGCTCTGAATGGTATGGGAATGGGGACTGGCACAGGCAGAGGAACAATAATGGGGTATGGCACCAACAGTGTGGGAGAAGGCACCAGAGGAGTAAAACTGAAGCTCCCCTGGGGCATTGCTATATAGTGATTTGATATGATACTGTTGGGTACAAAGGGTGGGACAGGTGTGTGAGTGGCCAAGTACGGTGGCACTGGCCATGCTGGAGTGCCAGGTACTGCAGCTGTGGTGGGAAGAGGCTGGGAATGGGAGAAATTCATTGATTTGGGAATGGAGCTGTCGGGGGGTGGTGGACCTCTAGCAGTTGGAGTAGGGTGGAGGTTCATCAGAGTACCATGAGAAGCAGTGCTGTACGGGGGCTTCCACAAGGCTGGTGGTTGAGAGCAATTCCTCTGATGTTCAGTAGAGGAGGCTGCAGGGCTGTGGTGGATCATCTCATTTGGGATGTTGACCGGGACACCAGTGACAGATGGTAGATTGAGACTCTTCTGATTCTGGGGTCCTGATGTATGAACCACAGGAACACAGAAAGCGGGGGAGGCAGAAGCCACTCTGGATTCAATGGATGAAGCAAGGGTGGTCTCAGTGGGTCTTGTAATTGTCTTGACCTGGGGGCGCAGGTCTCCCTGTGGCAAATTCCAGGATTCAGGTCCAAGAAGTCTCCGCCCTGTTTCGCAGCTCTTCGTCCTGGTCTCCACACCTTGCTGCTTTGCATGGCTTTCCTTGTAGAAAACGCCCACTTTGTACTGGTTCAGGCACTTAGGGCTGCAGAAGTTCAGTCGTCTCTCACTTTCACCAAAGTCCAAGTACTCTGTGGTGTGGCACACATGTCTGCACCAGTCACACACCTGTATGGCAGAACAATGTCAGAGTGAGAGAGGATAACGCTATAACATAATATAACATAATAAGAATCCCGTGGTGGAAGTCAGGGGGGTGTGGTGGCGCAGTGGGCTTGGCTGGATCCTGCTCTGTGGTGGGTCTAGGATTCGAGCCCTGCTTGGGGTGCCATGCGACAGACTGGCGTCCCATCCTGGGTGTGTCCCCTCCCCCCTCCAGCCTTGCGTCCTGTGTTGCCAGGTTAGGCTCCAGTTTGCTGCGACCCCACTCGGGACAAGCGGCTTCAGACAGTGTGTGTGTGTGTGTGTATGTCTGTGTGGTGGAAGTCAGAAATAGCCTGTAACAATTCAAACCACTGGATTTTTTCAGGAATGGATATGATGCATTGAGTGAAAATCTAATTTACCCCACTAATTGTTTCTGTATCGTTCTCTAAAGCAGCTTTTCTTTACGTCATCTTCTATAAATGTACACAGCAAGGATCAAGCTTGCAAGCCAAGAAAAACACAAGTCTGCGAGGGCAATGTGTTTGCTTCTGCTGCAGCCGAAAAAATGCAGGCACCATGTTTTCCCTTGGCATCATCTGGGACCTTCACTCAGCCAGGCTGCCACTCTGAGGCCCGCAGAACAGATCCCTCTTTGTTCCCCTGTACGCACAAGGACTCGGCCGAAGCACCTCTGCAGCACCCACAGAAGCGGACACCACATCCAAAGGCTTTCAATGTCATTCATAAAAGTGTCTTTTTAGGCAGTAAACCAGACATGTGAGAATCTCACACACATTCAAAGAACCGGAGCCAGGAAGTGTGGCAGGGAGGGTTAGGGTTAGGTCATTATTATTACATTCCTTAGTTCAAGTTTTTATATAAAGCAGCTTGCAATTTTATACAACTCAGTGGTTTACTGGAACTATACAGGACAAGAACCTTGATCAATGGGACTATGGGAAAGCATTAACTTTCCAAGGGGTCCTTGTTCAATAAGCTATCTATGGTAGCATGTAACATGATATTCATTTAAAGATAGACAACAAACACAGGAGCTGATGATGTAATGAACAATTAGATGCAATCAAAAGAGCCATAAGCTCACACATCTGGTGGAAAATTTAAGTTCATCACTATTTGCCAAGAACGAATCTATCTATCTATCTATCTATCTATCGATCTATGTGAGAAAATGTTTGCCTTCCAGTCACATGAGCCATTTTCTTCAGCAAGTTGCTAAGTCATTAACACTGGATAACTGACCAAGCTGCATTCTGTTCAGCCTAATTCACCTTTAATAACTGAGCTATAAATCTGAACCAGTAATTAACTTAGATGATATCTTAGGCGATAGTGAGTGCGGGAATACGTTTGCTCCTCTAGACTTCAGAATTTCCAAAGATTTGATGATTTTCAGCGTTACTCATTCATTCATTATTGTTAAATACTGGTTCTTTTGCAGGGTTGCTGTGGACTGGAGCCTCTTCTAGAAGAATAGGTGTGTGAGGCTGAGTACTGTACATCCAGGATGGGGCCACCAGTCCATTGCAGGGCAAGTACATACACTCATTCACTCACATATACCCTAAGGGCAAGTTACAGTCACCAATTTGTCCTTGGACTGTGTGTAAACACTCTCCTCCACACTGATAAATTAATCAAGATTTGCATTTACATTTATTCATTCAGCTGATGCTTTTCTCCAAAGCAACTTACAGATGCATCCAATTAAGCTCTTGTTGACTGTTAGATAACAAAGAACGTTGAAGATGGCCAGAAGGCAATGAACACTGGAGATGTTAATAGGATGCATCAGTCAGCAGCAACTGGGGCTGAATAAGAGCTTATGTAAAGAATGTTTTTTTTTTTTTTTTTTTTCTTTTCTGCAGTCATTATTTTTACTGTATTTTTAATGTTGTTTGAAGTTAAAATAATGACGAGTCAGAGTATCATTATTATTGTTTCTTCTGAAGTTTTTACAGAACGTGAACTTTTCTTGATCCTGACCAGAGTGGCAAAGGAGGCTTTGGATTTACAAACAAATTAATTTAGACTTCCACTCACAATTGTGTTCATTAGGTAAGGTGTTTATCCTACTCCACGAGTATGTAAGCCTAATGTATCACTAAACATAACTTGATATAATGATAATTATTTGATGCTATTATTTTTCAATTCTCCTATGTCCCTAAGGTATACCCGATATATTAAACTGCAAGAATGGCTGACATATCAAAGGAATAAAATACTGTGTACATTTATGCACTGGTGAATTGATAATACCGTATGTATTTTTTAATCTTTGAGTTACCGTCACCTTACCAGAGATTCACTGATAACTTTGATTCCTTGCCTGGATGTTTCCTTCCACTTGCTTTGCTGAGGTGAGTCCTCATCTTGGCCGTTTCTGTCCCTTGCCTACAGCGGTAAATAACAGTCTTTTTTAACAGACTGACTGGATAGATTTAAGGCAGCACAGAAAAAAAAAAAAAATGAAAGTGATAACTGAAAATCTATGAAGAGTGCTTTTTTAGAACAAGGGGAGAGAAATTGCACGGTAACAGCACCGCTCAAGTCAACAAAACAGTCAGGACTTTTCGTTTTTACAATATTAATTACTCATAGGAACATAAGGCAAAAAACTAGGGACAGGCTCCAGGTTTCAGAGAATGTTACTGCATATTGTTGCACCCTATAGCACACATTTCAATGCCCTTGTGTCATGAGTACGATGACGATGATCATGGTGACAAAGCTCTTGTACTTGCCACCATCTGAATGCCCAAAATTCTTTCCGGCACAAGCAAAACCGAACTGTCGGGGGGGGAACGGAGTGCTGCCCCCGCTTGAAAGTCACCAACGGGTGTCTGGTTGCGACAAGGCAGGTGTGGTTATTTACTGAAACTTGACACTTTGCTCCAAGCACCGAGCGCTGCCTTTCAGTCAAGCATGGGCAAGCGAAAGGCTAAATTTCTGTCTCGGTGTCAGGTAAACATAAGACCTGATTGTGACTGACCATGTTGATAAAAGAAACAGATATATCATCTGTAAATGATGTGGCCAACAGCACCTATGATGAGCTTTCATTAAAGCAAGCCTTTCAAACAAGAGACTCATAATTCTTCTTTGTGAGGCAGGACCAAGTACCAACATAATATGGTACTAGGAATCTATTTTTACACACAAGTCCACTCAAAATACCACAGAAACCTGATAACTCCATCTGCTTTTATTACTGTGTAACCGATACTAAATTCTGACTCTCACAATTGGTCTCTCAGAGAATACCCATCATTCCCCTGGAACATGCACTCATTCCTCAAAAGACCATAAAGTCAGCCTTTTAGAAGCTTCTGGAAGGTGAGTGCGGCAAGCAGTGTGGGTCATGAGCCGTACAGGAGGGGACACACCCATGCACCCTGTGGTCAAATGACAGAGTGCCAGTCCACACGTCCTGCCTCCCTGACAGGACGTGTGGACTGGCACTCTGTCATTTGACCAACAATACAGTTTGTGTTTCTTCTGCCACAGAGAGAAGGAGGACAGGGAAGACACTGAGGGAGGGAGATGGAGCTTACTGTCTGTTTTTTACTTCTCCATTTGTTTGTTTCTTTAATATTACAAAATATTCTTGTTCCAAGCTGTTCAACAATTGCTCTGGCAATACAAGTATATAACATTTGTCATGCCAGTAAAGTACACTAAATTGAAAATCAAAATTGAGGGGGGGGGGGGGGTACACGGAGAGAGCCCGTTACCCATATAAAATATCAAGTTCCATTTGCTCCCCACATCTGTTTTGCTTTGAAGAAAGGCTGAATGAGGTTTTTTCTCTTCCAAGTTTGATTGTAACTTTTGCCAGGACAAATTATTTATTTGTTTCTTTACTTGGAACTCTGCATCTTTTTTTTAACTGATGTCTTTCAAGTTTCCCTCAAGTTGTCCAGTGACTTTAATCGTGGTGCGCAGAACTTATTGGGTTTCAGTAAGGTATCGCCATTGGTGGCACAGCAGGTTTGGCCCAGGCCTGCTCTCTGGTGAGTCTGGGGTTCGAGTCCTGCTTGGGGTGCCTTGTGACAGACTGGCGTCCCATTCTGGGTGTGTCCCCTCCAGCCTTGCACCCTGTCTTCCCGGCTCCGGCTTGCTGCGACCTTGCTCGAGACAAGCAGTTTCAGTCTGTGTGTGTGATTTCAAGCATCTCTTTCCAGAGGTGCCGGTCTATAGTCATGTCACTCAAATAAAAGGAACTAAGTAAGGATGGTTTATCTTTAGCATCACTGCACACACTGGCTGCAGCCGCGCGTCCCGAGCGGGGTTGCAGCAAGCCGGAGCCTAACCCAGCAACACAGGGCACAGGGCTGGAGGGGGAGAGGACACACCCAGGATGGGACCAGTCCATTGCAAGGCATCCCAAGCAGGACTTGAACCCCAGACCCACCAGAGAGCAGGCAGAAGCCAAACCTACTGTGCCACCATGCCCCCCCCCCGCATCACTTCATACTCCTGCAATATCTTTAGCACATTAGTAAACCCTGAGGGTTTACTATAGTGTTTGATTGTTTAGAGGTCACCAGGGTGCATGGAGGTTTTCCAGATTTCTTCAATGTCTGCATAAGCAAGCAGTACCGTGCAAAGGGCTTATGTATCCTTACAGTCGTTCAGCGATGATGTGTTTTCTGACATTTAGCCATCTAGGTGCAATTTACAAGGCAGTGTAGCTGAACGGTTGAGCTGGCACATGAACACCTAGACGTCTCCAGCCATTCATACCTTGTTATGTTTGAAGTTGGCCCGGCGGCAAGCAGCAAAGCATTTCTCACTGCAGAAGCTCTTGAGCTCGCTGCCCATATGGAGGGAGTACCTACGAGCCCCAGCCTTCTGACACCAGGCACACGTGACCTGCTCGCTCAACACATCCTGCTCTGATGCGGCAAGGTGTGTACAAAACCAGGAGACAAGAAAGAGGAGACACAGAGACAAATAGGCTGTAACGTTTAAATATACAAAGCTGTGTTAAACCCTAGTGCCACAAAAATACCCCAGAATTTCCGAACAAGGCACAAGTAAACTGTAACCCTCAGCCCCCTACAAAGATTAAGACAAAACGAGGAAATCACCCAGTAAAGTAGTCCTGGTATTCGGTATTCTGTGAAACAATATTGAAAAGTTTCCTGATCCAACATCTACACAGAAATACACCAAACATCCATATCCCTGGAAAAGAGCCACATATGGTCCAGGGGAGCATCATCAAATACAAATCTAAAGACTTGCAGAAGAGCCATTTCAGAAGATGGTAGTTAATACAGTGCACATAAGAAGATCAGGACAAAGCATGTATAAATGTTAATATAATCATGAGAAGAAGGTGAGAACTTATCCCTTTTCTAGTAGGTCTGCTTACACTTGATCTTTTCTTGGGTTCTAATCTCTGTGCCTGCCTGGTTGCACTAGAGTGAATATAGGGTTAGGGTTAGAGGACAGCATTCTACCTGCTGGTATCTTTATCTGAGAAGAGGTAATCTGTGGAGAACAGATCTGAATTTTGGCCTGCTCAGTGACAGAGGATGAATCCATCCTTCCCTTCTTCATTACCACTGCCAGAGAACTGAGACTTTCACCCGTCTTCTTCTCCTTCGGTGCACAGTTTTCTACACGAAAGAAGGTGCCATTAGAAACAGCTCTCAAACTCTGCAGTGCAGAAATATGCACAGCATCTAAGGGTCAGATGCTGAGCCAAGTTAAACCCATCAGCACTCAGTCAGCAATTTGCCCCACAACACAGAAATCCCTTTTTTCAATAATTACATCACTCATAAACATTTGATTTACAAAAAAGAACAGTGTCATTATTTATTATTTATTCATTCATTATGACATTTGACATTTGATTTCATGACAATTTGTCCTTACTGGCTCCATAATGCTTTTTAAATTCTGTTTTCACTTTGATCTCTGATGTGTTCGGTCTCACAACTATATGATTTTTTGCAGTATTTGTTCTGAAACAACCCACATTATCTGCCCTATCTTTATAACTTGCATTGCATGAAATAAATATCCCATATTCGTCAGTTGCTCTGGTCTTACCTTTCAGGGTAGATATGCTGAGGCCACCCTCCATCGTGTCTGGATCTCTCCGATCGGCCTTGCCATATTTGTACCAGCTCAACAACTCGTTCATTGTACTCTCAGCATGACTCTACAGAAAACAATAGTCATTTATTACTTTGATTGCAGCTGATCTACTCTGGGAAATCTGAGACTGCAGCAGGATCATTCTGACATGCTGTTGCAGATTTATTACCCTAAACAGGGTGACTTGAATATCAGATCAGATGATCTTCTAGGAAGGTTCACAATAAGTTGTTCATTGGTTTCTGTGTGTTATTGTGTAACATGGATTCGGAGGTCACAGCTTTGGTTCCTCGATCACAAAATTTCTGTTGTGATATTAAGCAATGAGATCTGTTCAGCACTTTTTTGTACCACGTTTTACTTCCTGGGTTTTGCAGCTGGGATACAAGAGCTGCTTGTTCGTGCAGTTTTCCATCTACCTGCTATTCCTTACAAACTGAGTAGGTGAGCTCACTACGCAAACAGAAATTCCCAGAGCACCTTTCACCTTTGACCAGGAAAACCTTACAGAATTGGAAAAACACCACTTACACATCAAGAAAGTAAAGCAGCAAAGTGCTAAGGGTAATTTTGCAACTTTTCAGTGGTCCGTGTGCTGGACGGCTATTGCGTGAGCTGCATTGGCTGTTAGGTCCAGAGGTCAACAACTTTCTCGCCAGCAGTGTTAATAACTTGTCAGGTATGGAAAGGACAAAATAGTAACAGGAATGTTACTCAGAAGAGTTATACACAAATACTGGGTGGGGGTAACTAAGCAGTCTTTCCTGAGCATTGTGGGGGACATGTCCCCCATCACCCAAGTGAATGTAAAGTGACTGGAATTTAACAAGGGAGGGGCGTGGAATCAAACCCCTATCGACTGCAACAAATGGGAAACTCCGAGACCCCCCGCCAAGAGCCAAAGCCCCCTCTGTTTCTGGAGGCATTGCTCCTCATCTCCCCTTGTAACCCAATCAGAAGGTAAACAGTGAGGAAACAAGAACTACTAAGCCTCCATGTGCAAGACTCAAATATGGAACAGTGGTGGAAAGTAGGGCAAAAAAAAAACAGTCAATTAAAAACCAACCTACCCTCTTCTCTTCTATTATGATTTGAGCCCCTAGTTGACAGTCCACTTGTCCTAAGCAGGCTCATGGTGAACCAGAGCCTATCCCAGAAGTACTGGGTGTATGGCTGAGGGGGGTACACCCTAGACAAGACACCAGCCCATTGCAGGGTAGACACACTCACCCATTTAAATGCTCCTGTCAATTCAGCATCACTAATGTACCTGAAGTGCATCAGTTTGGACTGTGGGAGGAAACCAGAGCACCCAGAGCAGTCCCACACAGACACAGGGAGAACATGCAGACTTCACACAGACTGAGCAGCGCTACAAGGTGGCAGTGCTACTGGCTGTGCCACCGTGCCGCCCTCGAACAGCAGTCTCTGACAGTAACTCCCCATTTACAAAAACTAAAGCAGGACCCCTGGGAGACTCGAATGGTTGACCATGGCATGAGGCTAAAATTCCATACCACAAAAAAACAAACTTGGTCAGAAACTTTAAGGCATGTTTTGCATCCATTCCTGTTGCATCCGGTTGGAGCACCGTCTAGAACCACTGCACTGGTTCCGCCGGTTCGGGGTTTGGAGGGGTTCGTGGTTGGGGGGCTGCGCAGGATGTCGTGCGCCCCCACCTCCTGCTGGTGAGCGACGCATGCATGCGGAGGGCTCTGCTGCAGCCTCCCTGAACCTCCGTGGAAGTGCAAATCTTCGTCCTCTAATAGACATAGACGCGGGTTCGAATGACCCACGAGAAAATTCTCCGTTTTCCCTCCACTCCACCCGTTATGTCGGCGGCACTTATTGAAATATGACAAAGACAAGCCCGTGATTCAGCAGGGATTGTCACACCGAATAAAAAGTCATTTAATATATCAACGCTGACTGACTGCCGGTGGTAAAATGTAGGGAAAGAAAGGCAACAGAAAAGAGAGTATTTTGGACGCAGCTCTTATGCGATCGAGGCTGAGTCTTCAGCTCCTACCTTCACCTCCGACTTGATTTCTCTCTTCATGGGATGAGCGGGTTTTCTGCTCCGTTTAAATTCCCGCGGTCTGTCAGTGTCCTTCTCACACATGCTTCCGATTACTATTATTATTTTAGTTTACCATCCATGTACTCCGTCTTGTACGGGTGGGCTAGTGCGACAAGCCGGGCCAGGACACCGGAGCCTCCGGAGGCGGGAGAGCGGCGGGGCAACAGGGGGAGGGATGTCGGACACAGCGCTCCCGGACTCGAGTCCCGCATCTCCGCCCATCGTCGGCGGTGCCTTGAATCTCCGCTGAACATGTCGAGCTTGCGGGGGAGATCTTTCCCCGCTGGAAAGCGAGACGCGCAGAAAAAACCCCGGCCGAGGGGAGGAGCGACTGCAGTAACTCTATACGGTGCGGCACCGGGAGACGGCAGCGCTCCTTTCCTCCCGCCGGTGCGGTGGTGGTGCGTCTTCGTGCGCGCTCTGCAAGTGGAAGAAACCCTCGTGTTTTATTATTATTATTATTATTATTATTATTATTATTATTATTATTATCCTGCTTCATGCGCGGCATCGCGTTCATTTTCTCCAAATCCCATCCACTGACTTCCATGGCAGGAGAAAAAGTCTGCTGGAGCCACGATCGAATGGGGTCCAGGGATGAAGAGTTTATTTATTATGATAGTATCATGGTATTACAGTGCGCAAGGCTGAACTTAGATTGCTCCAGATAAACACATTTTGCAGTAGATCTGTGTGTGTGGGGGGCGGGGGGTTGGGGAGGGGGGTGTATTGATGAATTCATTTCACTCAAGGAGAAATCTCTGTCCAGGGAATCTGACAGGTTGCATGAGCGCTGGAGTTAAAGTCTAGCTGCCCACCTGTTTTATCGTTGTGAGGTAAAACTGAGGCAGGACACTGCTGACACTTCCCAGGCACAGATTTTCTTCATCTCAATGTTTCCAACACGTATTTCAACCAGTAGCTGGAACTGCCAGCTACGCTTCTGCACACAGATGTTGCCAGAACTGGTTCAGCTACCAGCATACCCTGACCCTTCCCTAATACGATTTGCTCATCAGTAACTGAATCTTTGGCCATGAAAACAAGATGCAACGTAAAGAAGTGGATGAGTTTAGGAATAGGTGTGTTCTGGTTCAGCACAAACGATGGCTAGAGTGGCTGTCTGTGGTGCTGAGAAGAGGAGCAGAAAACAGAGTTTTTGACAAAGATTGTCTCCAGCCATATGCATTCACTTATCACCCACTGCACTTCACTGACTCCTGGGTCTGTACTTAGCAGAACTTTGAAACCACTCAGTAATGTGATCCTGAGAAGCGGCTCCATTTCCCTCCCTCCTGTCCCATCCCCAATCCAGACTTGTTTGTGTCACATGATCTGCCTGGATTTGGAATCTCAGCCCAGCAGACACTCGCTGGAAGAGAAAAAACCTATCTCTCACACTACGGCTAAAGCTGGCCAGGAAAACACATCTGGTAACACTGTAGAGGCATTGTCTGCCTGCTTCCTCAAGGGCTTGCATTCCGTCAGTCTTGCCTCAATGATCCAGTTACCAGTGGGCAACAAGACAAGAGAGCGTCTTCTTCTGGTGATCTAGGGAATGGCCGTTAAAAGCAGAAAGTAACAAATCATTCCAATAACTGGCTACAGGCCTTCAGTGTGAGTTGATTTGTGTGTTTATGCAAATACTTTATGTGTTAGATGTGTGCACTTTCCTTCATTCGCCTGGATAGTCTGTCCTGTGACACAGCGGACAAGGAAAAGGCCACATTTGCTCAGATTTGGTGACCCCAGGCAAAGACCTTAAAGTTATGTTCAGCATATGTACAGTATGTGTTGTGCTTATTAGCCTAGGCCACACTTCAGGAGTATTAACATGCATCACTTAAAGAGAGTAATAATGCTTTTTTCCTCTGTAATAGTCCTGAGTGTGTGTGTATAATAAAATAAGTCAGAGGAAAATAGCACTGATATGGGAGATGTCAGCCATACTTTGTAAGTCTTGCTGCATTATATGTTTCTTGCTGACTGACTTGTTCTGTATTCTTGTACTGCTGAAGATTTTTGGAAAAAAAAGATTCCTCTGAACATTTTTGACAACCCCCAATGTCTACAGTTGAATTTATTCACTTAGCAGATGCTTTTCTCCAAAGCAAATTATAATGAATACTATTTAGTGTTACTAGCCCACACACCTTATTCAGCAAGGTGACTTATACTGCTAGAGACACTACTTACAATGGGTCACTCATCCACACATCAGTGGAACACACTCTCTCTGTCACTCACACTATGGGGGAACCTGAACAGTATGTCTTTGGACTGTGGGAGGAAACCAGAGTACCCAGAGGAAACCCATGCAGGCACAGGGAGAACATGCAAACTCCACACAGACTGAGCAGGGATCAAACCCATGTTCTTTTGCACCACGCAGGCACTGCGAGACAGCAGCTGTACTTGCTGTGCCACCGTGCCACACCTGTTTCATTATATTTCAGAATTAATTCTCCACCATGTTAAAAAGGTAAAAAAAATCACACACACACACACACACACACACACACACACACTGGCTGAAGCCGCTTCTCCCGAGCAGGGTCGCGGCAAGCCCGAGCCTAACACGGCAACAAAGGGCACAAGGCTGGAGGGGGAGGGGACACACCCAGGACGGGACACCAGTCCATCACAAGGCACCCCAAGCTTGAACCCCAGACCTGCCAGAGAGCAGAACCCAGGCAAACCTACTGTACCACCACACCCCCCTAGGTAAAAAAATAAATTGTCATTTATAACTCAACATTCAACAGCCAAAGGTAAATTGTTACTATGCCGTGGGTTCCCCTTCGGACTTCCCATTATTTATCATTATGTTGCTTCTGTGGACCACAGTCTTTGTGTGGCTGTGTGCGTGGGGTGGGTGGGTGGGTGGGTCGGGGGATGGGGGGGGGGCGGTTTGGGGTCCAGGCATTTGATGTCCACTAGGGGACGACAAAGCACTTTCACCTACTGGTGTAAGAAGTTTCCCTGTTTAATATACCTTTAAAGGGACACCTGTTAAACAAATAGTCTACTATGTACATTAATGTGTACCGTTCACGCGGGATAAGGTCTCTGCGACTCATGACACCCGCAGGTACCTCCTCTGCATCTCAGTTTTACTCACTTTGTGTGAGTTCCCTTGCAGAACTACACTATTACATACAGAACTGCATAGTTTTTTTTTTTTTTTAACCTGTTGTTGGTTCCAACATAGTATGAACTTAAGTGGGACTAAGAATTGCTTCATTGCATGAAAAGTGTGTAAGCGGAGTGTGACGCGGAGCAGGACTGGGTCTCCCCATATGCTACTGGCCATGTGCCCACAGACACAGTGGTACTGGATGGGCTTTGAGAATTGTGTGTCTGCACTGGTGTAACTCTGTCTGTTGCGGAAATGCATTTTTATTTACCGAGTCGTAGTCACTTTGCAGAGAAGAGTCTGATAAATGAATCAATGGTAAATGTTACTGTGAAAAGCCCAGAGAGGTTCTGCAGGGAGGGAGGCAACAGTGTAGGACTTTCCACATGGGAACAGGGCAGCACAGTGGACTCACTCTCTCTCTTTTACATTTCTTTATATAGCAGACACTTTTCTCCAAAGCAGCTTACAATGAACTCTATGTAGTGTTATCGGCACACACACCTTATTCACCGTGGTGACTTACAGCGCTAGATACACTACTTACAATGGGTCACTCATCCATACATCAGCGGAACACACTCTCTCTGTCACTCACACACTATGGGGAAGCTGAACAGCATCTCTTTGGACTGTTGAGTGGGGATTGAACCCATGTCCTCTCACACCACCCACGCACTGTGAGACAGCGGCGCTACTCGCTGTGAACCCACCCCACCCCTCTCTGTCTCTCTCTCAGGCTACTAATAAGAAATAAAAGCACAGGAAATTTTAAAACTACGTAGGCTGTATTTTGTTTACTTTGAAGCGCAGACAACATCGGCTGCGCTTCGGATTGGAGTCAGAGGTATTACCTGGAAGCGGAGGGAGACTGAGGGAGGGCACTTCACTGATGGGCTCAGAGTGGTCAATGCAGGGCCATGGGCCGTTTGTTCACACTGTTTGCTTCCCCGTCTTTCTGGAAAATACAAGGCCGCAATAATATTAGTGATCGCTGTCAGCTGACACTTATACTGAGGCTTTGGAGTGAAACTCCAACTTATGCCGGCTCCCTTTATGAAAAATTAATACTTAAAAAAAACCGCTGTTACTCGAAAGTTTGCACGTCGGGACCCACCGTGTGTGTGTGTCTGTGTGTGTGGGGAGCGTCAAAGTAAAAAAAATATATATATAAATGAAGTAGTGGTTTGTGTTCACTGAGCTCCTAAGAAGAGTGTCTATTTATTATTATTATTATTATTATTATTATTATTATTATTATTATAGAGGGGGCGCGGTGGCGCAGTGGGTTGGACCTCGGGTGGGTCTGGGGTTCGAGTCCCACTTGGGGTGCCTTGCGACGGACTGGCGTCCCGTCCTGGGTGTGTCCCCTCCCCCTCCGGCCTTACGCCCTGTGTTACCGGGTAGGCTCCGGTTCCCCGCGACCCCGTATGGGACAAGCGGTTCAGAAAATGTGTGTGTGTGTGTGTATTATTATTATTATTATTATTGTTGTTACTATTATTATTATTATTATTATTGTTATTATTATTATTATTATTATTATTTCACGACGTTAGAGGTCGCTGTTGGTTTTTATTAATTCGCCCTCTTTACGGTGAGTAAAAAGCTTAATTCTACGTTAATGGAAAATTAGAAAAGCTGTAAACGTACTACGAGGCTGGTAGTTTGATCTTTTGCTGTATTTGCCACATTTCTCAAGACCAACATTTATAATAATATATGTACCCGATAATATAAAACTAATTAAATATTTACAAAAGTTTACTTCTTTCCCCCCGCACACGCTCGTCCACCTTCCCTTCAATCCTTTTTATTAACGCGCCCGAACCGAAGCGCTGTGTGTTTACAGAGGTGCCCGCGAAAGTCGGCGCTCCCGAACAGAACGGCGGCGGCTGTCGGCGACAGAGCCGAACACGTGTTCCTTTCTCTCCACATCAGCGCAAACACCAAGTTATTAAATGGTGGAGGAAGCTAATAAACTGCAATCCAGTGTTGAACTTCTCACGTTACAGCCACTGTCCTCTGGCAGAGACACGGAGAGAATGGAGCGCAGACAGAGTGAGAGTTGTGTGTCGGGGGCTCATAGAACCGGCAGCGCGCTGCTAAGTAGGCGCTTCTGATGAGATCGAACGAGGGGTTAAACACGGGCAACGATGCGATGGGCCGACTGCGGCAATCATGACACCAGCAATGAACGCATCATATAGAGGCAGAGCGAATAACGCGTAGTTAGACATGTAATGAAATAAGTTGTTCCACGGGCTATATTGTTAAGTTTTTTTCAAGGTACTACTGGTTGAATTGCACGGATGAGTGAGTAAAATCGTCGTTAAGTTGTTAATTTTTCACTGCAAGCAGCCCTCGTTGGACACGGCGGGCATCGGGCAAATAACGGTTGGTTCATAATAATAAGGGTCGAATCACTTCACTTATTGCTTATTCAAGGAGTTGGATAGAGGAATGAGATGTACCGTACTGGAGCGTACTTGTCTTTTCTTCAGGGATATCTGCCCTCGCCCACGTGTGTCACCTGTGTCATCATCATGTGTCACCACCGACCCGCGTATTAAAACCCGTGCGCGCCACACGAGCTCTCATTCGGCGAGAGCGCTGCGTGTGCTTTCTCGGAATAAGTAATCCAAAGAAAAGATTTTTTTTTTTTTTTTAAATCATGGCAGCTGCTTATTTTGGAGTGATTTTACTCGCCTTGTGTTTTTCGACCCAGGTACGACTACGCGGGTGTGTGTATGTGTGCGCGCGAGCGTTTGATATTTTAAAATTATATCTTCTGTGGATTGAGCATACAGTGACAGAGTCTCTCTCAGCGAATTATTTCGTCTAAGTAACGTGTCAGACTTTTTTCTTTTCTAACCCATAATAACTTGTGACCTGTGTGCGTGTAGTCCTCCTGCGCTCCCTACATCATACATGAACTTCATCATCATGATGAACCCCGTCTTCGCTAAAAAGTGGATATATTTTCAACGAGCGTCAGTTGCTTGTTAAACTTTGACTCGCAGAAGACATATTATATGTGCTATTGATTCCTTCAGTGGGCACTTGCAGTGTTTTGCCAGGGCTGAGGACGATTTCGCTGCGCGTCTCCGTGTTCATTCTTTTGTTACACGTTTAAACTGCTGCCTTTAGTTTTTCTCAGCAGCTTTCTTGACCGTTATTTTCCCGTTATGGAAAATCTGAAAACCATTCGAAAACATTTTGAATAGCACGTGTTAAACACGGTGTTTATAAATTATTAATTGGAACCGATTCCTAGTACTAGGTATTCATAGAGGTTTTTTTTTTGCTATATTGACTAACGATACAACTACAACACACAAAATATTTGGTGTTTGAAGGTGGTCGTCATAGTGACTTGTAAAAATATTTTTTAGTCTGTAATTTGTGAATTAATCCTCATCGAATTGCCCGATCCATTCCCGATTTATTAACACTAATTCTTATGCTGTCCCTCACGGGAACAAATTAACACTTTTTACCATCACAGCAAACAGATTTTCAAAAACCGATTTACCTAAATTGTCTTTCACATAGACAGTCATACATAGTACTTGTTCAGCAGGATTTTGCTAATGTGGCCTCCTCCTATAACACTGAATAGGTAGCACAGTGTTGTTAAGAACATTTTTGTGCAAATAAGCTGTGAATTGCATTGATTCCCCAGTCTCCAGAATGGCAATGGGTACTTCCTCTGTGCTGGCAGCATGCAAACCTCCTGCTCCATCTAACTGGAAAAAATCACCAGCATTATGAATGATTTCAGTGCTAAACAAAAAAACATCTGTTTAACTCAAGTCATATTAAGTCCTCAAGTTCTCGGTCAGCAGAAGTTTATTCTCAGCTACGAAAGAATGGAGGTGTGAAGGACTTGAGTGAACTTCTGAAATAAACACCCACCTTAAAAGTGAGGAAGCGAAGAATGGAGCAGATTCACTTTGCTAGGACTTGCATGGCAGATGTTCTGAACTTTTTGCATCTAACTGGCCTGGCGCAGCCTTTGACTGGGAACCTAATGGTAGAATGGCTTGAGGGGATTACAGAAGGTCCTGTAGCCTGCATGATGTAACTGTCCCTCTCTTTCAATTGTCTCCTAGGTCAGCCCTCAGAATGTGTCGGAATCGACTACAACAGCAAACCATACCCGTGCGGGGACAGGTGTCAATGCAACGACAGTCCCGACCAACACTTACAGTGGCGGCGGGGCCAACCAAACCACACCCAGCGGTGGGGGCAATGCCCTGCGCTCCTTCAACCCCACCTGCCTGCTCCCCGTTGTCGTGGCAGCCTCCTTCCTGCGCTGTTGAAGCACCCCTTCCCCCAAGCCGACACTGAACAGAGGCAAGACTGCAACATCCCACGGCCTAGAAAGGAAAGGTCTCACCCCAAGGATGTACATTTTCCTTTTTTAACAGAGCGGAAGGGGTGCTACAGCAATGGAGAGTGTCATCCAACCAGAGAAGACAAGAGTGTAGCGTAGATTTGCATTGTTACATTGCAGCGTCAGCTGCTGTCCAGCTTGTCTTGCAGTCCACAGTTTGGACAGTATGAGGTTGTACAAATGCTTGTTTAATGTCCCAAGCAAGTCCACTAATGTTCCTTTTTGGTCTGATATGATTTCTAAATACTGGGTAAATTAGTTGGAAGGGCCACACTGTTAACATTGAACATGTTTAATGGATTAGACCTGAACCAGACTTGAGTAAGTGGGGCATGACTGTCTTCATTGACATGACTTTGACTTTTGTCAAGAATTTTTAGCGTAGTATAAATGATGTTGTAAGCAGTGAGTGTTGCACTTTTGTTTGGCCACTTGTGGCCTTTTAAAAGAACTTTGTAATTTTCTTTCTGCACTAGAAATAATCCCACAGGTCAGGCAGTATACTCAAAGTAAATGTTATCTTGCCCATGGCTATGTTCTGTAATAACAGTGTTTTAATGTTAGTTAACAGAAGTGCAGGAAGAAACTTCATTAAAATTTAAATTATGACCTTCAGTGCTGGCTCTGATTTATGGACAACATAGAGTATTATTTTGAAACAGAGGTACATTTCAGTTTGGGACAGGTTTGTATTGTACTTGATTTATGAAGCCAAGCATAACCAATATCCCTTTTGACTTAAAAATGAGCACTCAAGCAACAGCTCAAGTAAATAATGTAATTGAAGTCATAAGTGATCTTCCATACTTTACACCACACAGGGACAATTTTATGCTTAGTGGGACATGGATTCCTAGGCAACATCTTGTGATATATAATATAACATTCAATATCAGTGAACAATTGGAAGCACATATCGAAATTTCGTCCAAAAAAAAAAAAATCAAAATGTTTCATTACCTGAACTGTCTGCCAAGACAATTCCTTTCCACTCTGTCAAGTAACAGCCTGTGGTTTCAATATTGGGAAAATTCAAACATTTTGATTTGCACGTAAGTGAATTACAGTGGCTTCTAACCTTTGTACTTGTCATATTTTTTCCCTAGGAACACTACTGTTCTGCTACTGAATGTCAAAGTACTAATTCATTTGTAGCTGCTGCAGTTTCTGTTTCCATGAAACATAACACAATGGAGAAGAGTAATTTCTTTTCCGACCTTAAAATTCAGTGAGGTACTTCTAGCACCCTGAACTGCTGTTGGGTGTTAGGTATACTGTATCTGCTACTGCCAGGAAAAGGGGAAAGCAATGCATTTTCTTACTGGTGCCTCACAATGCCAGAGTTGGGGTTTCAGATGTAGGTTCAAATGCAGCTTAGGGGGTGCAGAGTTCGCATGTTCTCTCCATGTACGCACTCCGAAACATGTGCGGAAGAAAGCAATGACAAACCACTTCAGTACCACACCTTACCATAAAAACCACGTGTGATAGCCATGGAAACAATGTATCCTGATGTCACTCATTTTACACTACCTACCCTATTTTCATGGGATTTTGCACCATGAACCCATTGTATACAAAACTATATTTTAATATGAGCCAATTATTTAAAATTTGCTAACTAGAAAGTAAAGGGGGTGTAGTGGTGCAGCGGGTTTGGCCAGGTTCTGCTCTCTGGTGGGTCTGGGGTTCGGGTCTTGCTTGGGGTGCCTTGTGACGAACTGGCGTCCTGTCCTTAGCGTGTCCCCTCCCCCTCCAGCCTTGCACCCTGTGTTGCCGGGTTAGGCTCATGTTTGCCACGACCCCACTTGGGACAAGTGGTTTCAGCTTCTGTGTGTGTAAGTAGAAAATTAACGTGAGATACAATGAATGACCTGGATACCTGGGTGGCCTGATGGCACAGTGAGTAGTGCTGTCGTCTCACAGCGCCTGGGTGATGTGACAGGACGTGGGTTTGATCCTCGCTCACCCTGTGTGGAGTTTGCATGTTTTCCCTGTATCTGCATGGGTTTCCTCCTAGAGTTCAAAGACATGTTGTTCAGGTAGATTGGTGACTCTGAATCACCCATAGTGTGTGAGTGATAGAAAGTGTGTGTTGATGAGTGACCCATTGTAAGTAGTGTATCTAGCAGCATAAGTCACCTTGGTGAATAAGGTGTGTGGGCTGGTAATGCTACATAGTATCCATTGGAAGACAATTTGGAGAAAAGTGCCTGCTAAATCGGGCTTGGCTGGGTCCTGCTCTCTGGTGGGTCTGGGGTTCAGGTCCTGCTTGTGGTGCCTTGCAACAGACTGGGGTCCTGTCCTGGGTGTATGCCCTCCCCCTCCAGCCTTGTGCTGTGTTGCTGGGTTAGGCTCTGGTTTGCTGTGACCCTGCTTGGGACAAGCGATTTCAGGCAGTGTGTGTGGGTGTCTGCTATATAAATAAATAAATATAAATGTGCCCATGAAGAGCTCCCAACTTCAGGCAGTATACCTCTCTTTTGCAGCAGTCCCCCATCTTGATGTTTTTCCAAGAATGGTAAAAATTTGACATTAAAAACAATTAAGCAACCACTACATGACTGCAGTAACACCGCATGGCACAAATTTCCTAAACCATAACTAGTTTATGTATGAATTATGACTAAACATTTAGCACTACATTGCACATAGTTTTTCCCTCACAAGCACATGTGTAGGAGAACATTCTGTTTTCAGCAGCTTAGGGTAATTTGACACTTTCAAAAATGTAAATGATAGCCCATTTCCTTTTCATCAATTAAATGGGAGCGATGTAAGGTATGTAAAAAACAATTTTACTGAAATTAAGTAGTTGTTTCTTGCATTATGGGTTAAACTGTTGCTGCAAACATTGAATCATAAAGAGAGTGGACAACAGTGTGGACAGATGTTTCAGTGAAAAAATTACAATGAAGCTATAATAAGCATATTTGTATTCAGTTCTGAGCTCACCATTCCCACACACTTTTGCGCATTTTATAGTTTATATGTATTCTAAATTTAACAAGCACCTGAGCCGGAAAGAGTGAACAATAATGTTAGAGCAACACACCCTCTACTGGAGGGTCCAACGGGTTCTTCCTCTGGCATACCCCATGTCTGGAACAATGGCAATAGCTCTGTCAGAATCTGAGCTCCACAGCCTCCCTGATTCTGAACCAGAACTCAAGTATCTATTCCTCCAGGCTCCAGGACTCTGCCCATTCACTCTCAGCTTTATTTCATTCCAGAAACTGGCATTTATTAGTGAAATATAGATGAAGAAAAAGGAAAAAAAAAAAAAAAAAAAAAGTGGCTGTTTTCTGTTGTATTTACGTTTGTTTACCTGATCACGTTCTCCTGATGTTTTATTTGTGTGTAGTAAAGATAATTAATTAGAAAGCAGTAGAATCATATAAATACAGTATGTGTGCCCTTCTGGAAGTGTAACTAAATTAGTTAGGCAGTACAGTCTTCAAAATTTGTGTAGTGAAATTACTTTTTAGCAGTTTCAGCGAATGTGTGTGTGTTTCAGCAAATTACTTTTTATAATAACAGTCTAAAAGAATATGTACTAAACCCTACTGGGTTTTTAAACAGGTCATTCTAATATCCAAATCAAACAATTGTTGGTATTAAGTAAATGTCTGGATATCTTCACTGAATAGGTTCATTTGATATGTTTATACCACTAGTCCATAAATCCTACTGTAGGCTAAAATCATCAGTTTCCTAGAAACATTATAGTAAATGAAAATTTACATACAATTTACCATTGAAGGCCTTACCTTTACTTACCTTTACCTCTGGCCTTCTGTTTCTTGTTTTCATGCACAGAATATTATGGCCTGGTGTATTTTGTGTTTCTGTATGTATGAAAGTGCATTTTAAAGAGCAATGAGAAGCACAGCAACCAAACTCTGGGCATGGGGGGAGGCCCGAGCCCATGAATAATCTAGTTTTGTCTCAGAGTTGCTGCTCATATTTGTTTCACACCTGTCCTGCTGTCAGTCTGTTGCCCAGTGCCAGGAATCAACAAAGCTCTTGTTAATACCCAGGAGTTAATACGCAAGGCGGGGGTCCGAGGGTCAAAGTCAGGTGAATCCTTCAGGAGTGGAGATGAAAGAGGCAAAACAGTGATGGTCTCATGATTCTGTCATTCAATATGAAAAATATTATGAATAAGACAAACAGAAACAGTAACCCAAAATTTCAAAATGAAATTTAGAGGAGATGAATTCAATGGCTTTTAAAATTCAAATTCTGCTGAGTCGGACCTGACACCACAGTACTAAAGCAAAGGTAGGGAATAAAGGCTGGAGCAGCTGGTTACAAGTACATGTCCTAAATTGCTACTCTACCTTCTGGCTCAGGACACTAAGATTAGTTTAGATGTATAAAAACATATGCTTATTCAATCCACCCTGCTCTTGGTCTTTCAGCGTTCTGTTTCCCTGAACAACCTCATAAATACATTTAAGAACTGACTTGCAGACTTCTCTCTGCAGAATGAATTAAAATGATAAAAAAAATCTATTGGTGCTATTACTGTATTAAACAACTCTTACGATAAAATCAGCTATCAAACTAAAGTTTGTCATTCAAGAGCATATCATCTTTGCTTAAGTGACCCTCTGGGACCATGGTTATATACTGAAGCAAACAAAAGCAGAAAGGCTTGAAAGCGAGTGGGACATTTTAATAGCTAAAGAAATCTCATTACCGGTGTATTACAAGGCATTATACTTGTGTTCGTTTATCATTCACAAACAAAAATATCTTTTCCTCTTGTAGCTGTGGCCACGTTCGATAAGTATGTTTCGTTCAGCGTGGTCTTTCACCACAGGTGTTGGTTCCGATGAGGAAGCACAGTTAATCTCCATTTAACCTTTTTATTACCTTCTTTTGTACTTATTGTGGGGGGTGCGGTGGCGCACTGGGTTGGACCAGGTCCTGCTCTCCGGCGGGTCTGGGGTTTGAGTCTCGCTTGGGGTGCCTTGCAATGGACTGGTGTCCTGTCCTGGGTGTGTCCCCTCCCCCTCATGCCCTCTCTGTGTGTGTGTGTGTGTGTGTGTGTGAGAAGTATTATCACCTTTGATAGAAGAAGTGGTGTTACAGGCTATTATCCAAGTTGGTTCCTTTTTATTAACTTTGACCACTCTGTTTAGGCACACCTGCTGCAGATCAAGCAACCATGAAGGACTTTGGTGAAATCTATGGCAGAAATAAAGCATGCAACGATCAAAATCTGAATGTCTTGTTCTTCAGCCTCTGTTACTGAATTAGCCTTCTTCCATATGTTTATGGAAGTTTTCATCCACAATAACAATTCAGGACAAACACATGAAATCCAGAGGAGCCCCCTATATGCATGTCATATTTTTATTATCCCCCCCCCCCCCCATTCATAAATGCTTTACTCTGCTTACTTTTTGTACTTCCAGTGAACAGACAGTGTTGTAGTTACCACTACATTGAGAGAGACAAAGTCGTCTGAACATTGGTTTCACAAACTCCGAAAGTATGAAACTCATACAGTTGCACACTGTCAAACGTCTGCCTGTTTTGTCCCATGACTTAGGTTTATTATTAATGGAGGAAATTATCATGAACTATGATGAATGATGGCTGGTAAATATTAGCCCATGCTTGAGCATCTTCTGTAGCTGTTAAATTTGAGTAGGTGGTGTGATGATAAAGTGGATGAGTACTGTACTGGGGGAAAGTGGTTTCAGTGTTCATTCCAAATCCAAGATGAAACTAGATTTGTATAAAGCCAGTTATTTCTTCTGGTTGAGGACTGATTTCTGCTTCAAATGCTCTTATTTTTAGGGTGTTTCTGGAAATGCTATTTACTGTGTGCTGGTTGTCATGAAGTATTCTGTTCCCACGAAAAGAAGTCTCAGTTATTGAAAGAGTTCATTCAATTTACTATTGTATTATTTTCTTTTATAACAGGACAGACACTTTAGTTGTTGTTGTTGTTTAGTGCAGCATCTCACAAGTATTTTTTACAGTCTGGTTATTTTGACTGAACCACTCCATTCTGCTCCACTGAGTAACCATGGGGATTAGTTAGCAGCAAGATTTTGTGTGTTAGCATGAATAAAAGTGAGAGTTGCTATCTCTGACCATCTGCTGACAAGACTCCATATGAAAGTCAAATACTTTACAAATCTGCCATCAACGTTTTTCTCCAGAAACTTAATTCTAACGACACAAAGAGGAAAAAACATTTCATCAGCACATTGTACTGGTCCACTTGGCTTCATAAATAGATGTACAGACCTGCAGAGCTTGATTTTACAAGTTTCTTCAATGGATCACTTATTAAAAATTACGTAAAATCACAAATTTAGTATATCTTAAAGTTTGGGCTTTTATGTTTAAACGGATGTTAAATGCAGTTATTACGGCAGGCAGTAGCCTTGGCCACAGCCACAGTTACAGTACAAGTTACGGGTCTGAGTAAACTTGATGAAAACTTTTTCACCAGACATGCATTTAACAAGTCCGAGCAGGAACTCAGCTGCCATGTCCTTCCAGCTCTAATACAGCAGTTCACAGAGATGCTGGACACTGTTTTCTCCCTTCTGTCCAGTTACCCCCACACAGGTACTGCCCACATGCATTCAGACTTTTAACTGCCACTGTACCTGATTGAGGGCTGCAGTGATAAAGTGATTTGCTAAGGTAAGGCAGCCTAAGTTTGAACACTTAATTTTTTTTAAAAGAATTCAAACAGACCGGGAAGGTTTTGGAGTTATGCACAACTGAGCCTTTGATTTCTTGCCTTTTGAATGTTGATTAATTTCATTAAGCCATAATGACTCTTTTCCTCATATTAGTTTTTTTTTTTTTTTTGTTAATTTCCACTTGCTCTCACTGGCGTGGGTGTCAGATATCTCATAAATTGTAGCTATAAATCTACAAAATCTATGAATAACAACAGAATTCAGTATCCACTAAACGCCTGCATCAGACTGAAACTTCAAGCCTCTGACCATCTGCTGGAAAGATGTGTGATGCTACCGAAACCTACATATTTTGACTAAAAACACACCAAAAGACCAGCACGTTTTAGTGTTTTCTGTATCGAGTTTCAGTTCTCATGTTTTGTGTTCCATTTGCACTTAAGATGAAAAGATTTTTGGTTTTCCATGTTCATCCATATCACTAATGATTTATTACATCAAATATAATTGTATACACTCCCTCTTATTCAGACTTACTGGTTAAATGAACACATGCACAAATACATACGTAGATAACATAAGTACTTTTAAGAAAAATGCTACTGCCACTCTTACTTTAGCATTCCTCAGATCTGTTAGATGATAGTCGTCTTTGCTAGTATTTATCATCAAGTATTTATAGAACTGGTTTTCTCACTTCAAAAGTTCCTTCATCCTTTCAGCTTCCTGTGCGTGTGAATGACATGGTGACTTGACTCTACTGTATGTAAAGGAAACTACAATGTCACGTACTATTGAGAATGGAGAAAGTGAGGTGCAGTTTCTGCATTACTTTTGTCTTAGTATGGTTATCCACGTTCATTTTTTCTCCTCATGCAACACCAAGGCTTCTAGGAAAAAATATGTAGATTAAAAATTAGAATAAATGCGATACTGAATAATAATAAAGTAGTCTGTAAATAGTGATAACTGATACTGATAATTTGTACATAGATAAAGAGTGGGTATTAGTAGCTATAAAATGGTGCACTTTATGAACTCAAACCACCAATTACTTAAAAATAAATTAAGGAGCCAGAGGCATGTTCTTTCAGCTGGCGTTAGGTTTAACGGTTCAGACTGAGCCTGCAGTAATACCACTGGGATGTCAAAATCTGTTATCATCTAAGCAGGCAAGTTTCCATTTCTACATGTCACTTTCAAACTAGGACTTCTGTAAGGTATGTAAAGCAATCGTGATCACATGTTGGAAAAAATACATTTTAGATCGTCAAAAGCAAATACAAGTACTTATTCTGAATACTTCAGCATTCCTATACATTTATTAATTTAGCAGACACTTTTCTCCAAAGTGACTGCCAATGAACACTATGCAGTGTTAACAGTCCACACACCTTATTCACCAAGATGATTTACAATGGGGGGCGTGGTGGCGCAGTGGGTTGGACCGGGTCCTTCTCTCTGGTGGGTCTGAGGTTCGAGTCCTGCTTGGGGTGCCTTGCGACGGACTGGCGTCCCGTCCTGGGTGTGTCCCCTCCCCCTCCGGCCTTACGCCCTGTGTTGCCGGGTAGGCTCCGGTTCCCCGCGACCCCGTTTGGGACAAGCGGTTCTGAAAATGTGTGTGTGTGTGTGTGATTTACAATGCTAGTGCGGTACATGACCCTACAATGGGTCACGCATCCATACATCAGTGGAACACACTCTCTCTTTCACTCACACAGTAGGGGTGAACCTGAACAGCAGGTCTTTGGACTGTGGGAGGAAACCCATGCAGAGAACATGCAAACTCAGCAGGAATCGAACCCACCTCCTCTTGCATCACCCAGGTGCTGAGACAGCAGCTCTACTGGCTGTGCCACCCACTAGTCAAGTATATGTACTAGTAAGACAAACAGATTTCAGGCAGAAAATGATGCAGAATTAGATGTGTTTTTCGATGGTGACCAGTGACACGGTTTTCTAGGACTAGACAACTTGTTTGTCATCCTCAATTCTAGACTGATTTGACCTGGGTAGGTGAGGGCACTGACACTTCATAGGTGGGAATACCTTTAGTTAGACAGATTATGAAAGACTGTACTTAGAAGAGCAGAGCAAAAATCTGGGAGGGGCACCTCATGTTGGCCATGGTGGTATCTCCCCTGAACATTGTGTGTTGCTTTGCAGAATTACATTTTCCCCATAGTGTGTGAGTGACACAGAAAGACTGTGTTTCACTGATGTATGGATGAGTGATCCATTGTAAGTAGTGTATCTAGCAGTGTAAATCACCTTGGTGAATAAGGTTTGTGGGCTAGTAACACTACATAGTATTTATTGTAAGTCACTTTAGAGAAAAGCATCTGCTAAGTGAATAAATGTAAAATCATGTCCTACAAGAATAAGCATAGAACCAAATGTAAATGCACATTTTTGTGTGTGTGTGAGAGAGAGAAAGAGGAACAAAGTCAACAGTATGAAGTTTGGTTTGGGTGGGATTACAGAGTCAATCCCTGGTCAATGCAGGTAAAGACCTTGGAACTCAGTGTGGTCCTGATGCGACACCTCGTTCAGACCTAAACACTAAATTGGATGAGTTGAAAACACAGCATGATCATAAAGTCTAGGTATTCTCTAACTGGTGTCATAGAGGCCTTTAAAAAGCTGCAGAAATGTTTTAAACAGAGTTCTGCAAGAAATTACATTGAGTCACAGTATATTGATATTCTTCCTTCATTTTTTTCAGTTGAACCAAGTCACTCAACTAGCACAAAAAGCCAATTCACTAAGCATCTCATCTGCTTTTCACTGGTAATCCCTTCGTTCTATTAACGTTTCTACTGTGTGTGGCTTTCCCCTTAAAATCTGATTAACAAATCATTTCATATCAATTATGAACCTTGAATCGATATTGCAATATCGAGTTAATAAGTCTGTATGTCGTTTAAACTGAATCTGAAAAACCAATAGGTATGAACTGGTTAATTCCAATTAAAATAAAAAACCAACTGTGTCTCTTTCCGGATAATACAGTTAGAGACAATCCTCAGAACAACGGACGCTAATGTCGATAACTCCGAAAATCCCGTTTTCCTTACATTTCATATTTTCGTAGGCACAGAGACGCTGTCGCGTGCTAGGCTTGCTCCGATTGGCTGATATATAAGACGAACTGTGATAGGTCCACACGAGTGGCTTTCCTTAAAATCCTTTTTTGAAATGTTTGTACGGACACACAGAAGTATGTGCATATACGTATGTATTTATAAATTTTAATTGTTTTTAATGCATGTTTTGTGTGTTTCTTTTTTGAAAAAGACATGTTTTCCATTTATTTGATTTTTCAAAATAAAATACATGTGTATGTTTTTCAGCAGCTGTCTGATGTTTCCGAAATCCGTTATTCTGGTGTCAGTTCTCTCTCGCACATACAGCGTTATTCTGCATTCTCGTGAAATGAGGAGGCGTTGCAAATTAAATCGCGTCACTACACAATGCGCCATCCCATTGGTCAAGTGAAAACTATTTGGAAGTTTCGATTGGTTGAGAATTCAAGGTCAAAGACCAAATCATGTCGGTGGTGAACGTGACATAACTAAGGACGAATGGAAACTACTCGAATGGCTGTTTTCTGGAATTAACGTAGTTTACTTACGTAATAATTTTATTCAGTGACAATTCTTGTACGTCGCAGCTATGAGTACAAGTTCATATTTAGATTAATTCAGTAAACCGTAACTTGTGTTTTTTTGCGAGCAGAGAAACTGACATGACAGTCACACAGCACATCATTTGATACTGAAACGTGTTTTTGTTCGTACCTAGAACCTACACGTTAAGAGCGGTTTGAATTGAAATCGCGAAGTGAATACTTGCACTGGCTGTAGTAGGGAACAATGCTGTGCACGTGGCGACCCGCGGCGCGCGCTCTCCCTCTGCGGTCTCGTGTCTCCCGCGGTGGACCATCGGAGCGGTCAGCCGTGCTCCAGCCCACCAAAAACGTCCATTTCCGAAAACTGACCACAATGGCCGCCTGGGTGATCGATAAATACGGTAGTAACGAAGTGCTGGAGTTCAGGGAGGATAATCGACGCCCCAGCGTGTGCACTTCCGCTGAGGTGCTGCTCAAGGTGCACGCGGCCGCTCTCAACCCTGTAGACGTGGCCATGAGAGGCAGGTGTTGAGTTCTGCACTCACGTGAAATGTTCGCAAGGGCTGTTTCGTTCGGTAAAAGGCCGAGCAGTTAATGGGAGATGTGTTGCTTCCCATCTCATGCCCTGTCTGTCATTCCAGGATAGGCTCTGGACCACGATGACCCTGCACTGCAATGAGAATGATTTAACAAAAGATGAATTATGTGCCTCTTCTGACTTTCTCTGTGTCTCAGAGATCACTTACCATAAAATACCCTGTTGGAGTCTTCAGCACATGATGAACGATGAGAGGTTGCGCCATTGCAGCCTGATGAATGCAGTTGTTGCCTTCCAGGAGGGTATGGATCCACCCTGCTAGGTGTGAGGCGAGATGCCCTGAGCTTGGGGTGGATGGGCGGTGAGTTCCCCCTGGTCCTCGGGCGGGACGCCTCCGGTGTGGTGGTGGAATGTGGGTCAGGTGTGACCCACTTCCAGCCAGGAGATGAGGTAATTGTGCAGACAAATAAGCACCTGCAGGATTAAGACAGTAGATTGCTATTAACATGTTGGGCTTTCATTTGTGTTAGGGTTCCTAAAACCTTAGATGCTAATATTAAACACTTTAATATGCTTTGCTTTGTATAAAATCATTTTTAGATGGTTCATATCTCTGCAAACCTGGACAAGATACTGAAAGTGACATATAAGGGGTTGGGCCACCATGCCTGCAGTGCTTTTTGGAGGGCCGTAGTGGTGTCTTGGGAGCCAGGTAGTGGGAACCACTTGATTAAGGGATGATGGAGGTGGAAATCATCTCCATGTACTGCACTCCAGAATTTGCCAAAAAGGTTGAAAATGTTGATATCTCTTAGTCAAGCAGTGTGTTGAAGGTGTTCAACTTCATCCTGGTGCTCTAGGCAGTAGTGGGTGGTGTACATGTTAGGGCTTTTGCTTTGTAATCTGAGGGTTGAAACGGTAAAAACACCCCGTTTAACATTAGAACTTGACATTATAAGATGCTTTGTTGAAAGATTATCAGGAAAATAAAACCCAACAATAACCAGTCTTTTGTCTTTGTATAGAGTATATGATGACATCATGCTTGCAATACGAGGCACCTGGTTGCCTAATGTCTTCGTATTAGTTGGTTGTTATAAGACTATTCAGAACCTTCATCAGACTTAAGGTGCACCACCAACAGCTGTCAGCCCACAATGTCTGTAGCTGGTATTTTCCTCTTTTTCTAATCATCGACATTTCCGAATGTAACAAACACTAAAAGTGAACTGAATAGCCTGTATTAAAATTTTCCGGTGCACAAAATGCCAGGTTATGTTTTTTGAAGTTATGAGTGATGTACCTCCATGCAGCTTGGCTGTTGACTATTTGACCTCTTTTAAATTCTGTTATGGGTCATCTTTCAGAAAGTCGAATACTGAAATGCTTCTTGTACTTTTTACAGATGATATCTGCTGATTAGTTGTATTTAGTGAATAACAATTAATCTGCCTGGGTAGCTGCTTCTACATTTGTAACTGAATTGAGGTAGAGCTGTTTTGGATGTGGTGTTTCTGGTACTCTCAGCCTGCTCGTCCTGTTTCCAAACTGACGCTCACCAGGATAAGTGGCTTAAGAATGGATGGTTTCCAAAATTTCCAACCCCCATAAGAGCTGTAACTGGCAAATGCGATTACTGCTTCAGTTAATATTTTTGGTCACCGTATTACATTGATATTCCTATATTTACCAGGTTATACATTCTGTATATACTATACATGTGTACTAGATATACTCTAAATTGTGCCTAACAAGGGTAGTTCAAGAAATTACTTTGGTTTTGCATGACCTGTGCAACTCCTTTGTTAGCAGCTCACAGCTTCATTGATTCTGTCATGACAAGAGTAACGTGTTTTTCCACATTAACCATGGTGCATCTTGCCGGCAGGTGTGGGCGGCCATTCCTCCGTGGAAACAAGGTAGTCTGGCAGAGTTTGTAGTCCTGAGTGAGAGTGAGGTACAGTAAAAAGTCTTTTTTTTTTTTTTTTTTTTTTCCCCCCTCCCTCCTCCAGTTGCTTGTGCAGTCTACCAAGTCTGTTATATGTACCAACAAGCTTGTTCCAAATATTTAGCTTTTAATTCTTATTTTGTGATGTTTACTCACAGTTGACTAATTTAAGGAGAAAATGTATGAGCCTCAACCAAAAATTACTCGGTGAAAAGCAGGGAAGGTCTTGCACACACAAGACAGTTACCAGATATATTGTTATAAATACAGTTATTTGTACTGTCCCATATTTTAATCTATGTGGGGAACGGTGAAGAATTATTATTCTGTGTTATCGGTCATCATTCTGCATACATAGATGGAATGGATCCAGGGAGCATACTGGATGGAAACAAAACAACTTTTTTATACTAGACTGTTTGCATAAATACTGGAATTGGGTTTGTTGTAAGTGTTTAGCATCCTGCTAATGTTTCCTGGGGAGCTTCCCGAAGCTAGAAGCTTGTGTTGGGTGCATGGAGGGTACAGAATAGGGCAGTGAAATGGCTGTAACCAGTAACGACTCATTATGAGATTCTGCACCACCAAAGAGCCAAATGAGAAGCAATTAGACTGATGGATCCAATGAATGAACTTTCATTAATGGGATGCTCTGAGCTTTGATCATCCCGCTTTGGCCATCGTTGTCAGTGCTTGTTTCTGTCTTTAAAGAAGCAGCTTCGCCAATAATAAAACTGATTATGGGGACAGGTGTGTGTGTATGGTTTGCCCTTAGGTTTCCCACAAGCCCAAATCTCTGAGTCACACACAAGCGGCATCGATTCCCTACGTGGCGTCAACCGTCTGGTCGGCCCTCGTAGTGACTGCCGGCCTCAACAAGGACAGTTGCTCAGGGAAACGGTAAGAGGGTCTGTCAGCCCAGAACTAAAGACCCAAAGTGGAATGTTGGGAAAAGGCCTCTCCTCTTCACCAAGAAGTGTATCTCTCTGATTTTGTAACTAATGCGAAATTTATCACACCTCAGTCTCATGACCCTTTCGAGAGATTCTTCAGTGCAGCCATGTTCTCTAGGATATTCTACGGAAAATAAATGAATCCAGAAAAATAACTTTCATGAAGTGCACAGCCATGAAGAGTAATATATCCTCTGTCTTCATTTAGTGTTCTGATAGTTGGAGCATCTGGGGGAATTGGAATATTGGCCATCCAGGTAAGGGGATAACTCCTTGGTTACCCACCACAAACATCATTATCATATTAAAAGCGGTGCTCCTGCCCACAAAGGAAGCTGATCACCTTTATAGGTCTGCACTAACAGCAGGTGATCATGAATATTTATAGGGGCAGCAGGCCTCTTTTCTTGTTTGTTTTACCCATTATGGATTGAAGATCATTTTTGTCTCTTTGACTGCCCATAAATTCAAATGAAAGAGTCCAGAAACAGTGGTTCAAAGCGAAGAGGATATGAAGACCACAGTTTACCTTTTTTAATATGCTGGAGGAAGATAGTAATGATAGCCATGCTATTCATTTGATTTTGAATGGCTTTTGAGTTAATGGGTAACCTCTTTCTGTGCCATATGCTGTCAGATGTTAATCATGAGGTGTGAATAATCAGTTTGTACAATCTCTGTAAAGATCTGATTCCAGCAGTAGCAAAGGCATTCTAAGGTCCTGCATGTTCCCTTTGATATTGTCAACGTAGAGCTTCAACACAAGCTATTTATAATCTAGTGTTACGATATATCAAGACAACTGTGTGATCAATTCAGTTTAGCAGTGACTAGTAAGTCCTAAATGACTTACTTGCATTATCCTGCATTGGTTCACGCGTAAGCTTTAAGGTGACACCAGGTATTTTTTGCTCCGAATTCACAGCCAGCAAAGGCTGTTGATGTTATGGTTTGAGATGGTTTGAGTGTAAACACCAGCTTGCTCGACAGTGGTTTTCTTTCATAGATGCCTGTTTCTCCTCTTTCCACTCCTTCAGCTCATGAAGGTCTGGGGTGCCCATGTGACTGCCACATGCTCTCGGAGTGCTGAAGGGCTGGTGAGAAGTTTGGGTGCTGACCATGTAGTGGACTATACATCAGGGGACACAAAGGCACAGCTGGAGACTTTGGAGAAGTGAGTTGATGCTCCTGAAATGGGTCTGGTGGGGAATCAACTGACCAGTGTACCATGCTTGGCTTGTTAAGAGGTTGTGTTGCAGTCACGTCGAGTTTCTGAAGGGCCCTGATCCTCTGTGGCTTTCAGGTTTGACGTGGTCCTTGATAATGTTGGTGGAGACACGGAGGACTGGGCAGTGACCCTCCTGAGACCCTGGGCGGGGGCTAAGTACATCACCCTGGTGACGCCTTTCCTGCTGAACCTAGACAAGCTGGGCTTGGCTGAAGGCACAGTGCAAACTGGACTCACTGCCGGCAGCAAGGCGCTAAAGGTAACTAACCTGAGTCAGATCACAGTTCAGTGCCACAGCAGGTCAGGGTACGTTTAGATGGGCTGTGCTTGCGTGTGTGTGTGGTACAGTCAAGCGGAACCTGGGAGTTTCACAGAGGCAGATCACCAGGCTTTCCTGTGTCTGACCTGATTTTACTGAAAGCCTCTGGCACACATCTGTACTTCCCCACCGCACCAAACTCTCTTGAAACCTCCTATTTTCTTACCACAAAACCGCCTGATGAAAATGTAGACGTTCAAGAGGTGGGGATAACATGGTCGCGGATGTCCTAGAAACAGTACGCAGCGTTAGAGCTAGTTATCGTACTTCTTATTTTTTAACCCTCCTCTTATAGTTGGGTTTGTTACGCCCACAAAAATAGGAAATACTATGTTTCGTTTGTCTTTTTTCCATGCTTCTTTCCAGCGTTTACTAGTGTCAAATCTTCACGCGATAAACAATATCAGAACTGGGTCAATACAATCTAAATCATGAAAATGCAGTTAGCATCTTTATACAGTAAATGTGTAGAGAAATAGCAAAAGGTACACATTGATGCATTCAAGTCTTTTCAGTACGTTTAACATGTGGTCTAATTGCAGCTTGGGAGACTGCAGGAGTGACATAGCATGTTAATTCAAAAACCACATCACATCTTCACTACATAACCCTTATAGGCTGTAGTACCACAATGTTGTGCTGAAACAAAACATCAATAGTAAATAATTACCCATGAAAAATTAAAAAAAAAAAAAAAAAAAAAAGTATACACCTGTGTACACCATCCAGTTCTTTACACAGTAATAATAATATGCTTATATCAAGAATGAGTGAGGTGTGTGAGGGGCATTGTGAGTCACCGAAGAGATGGCTGATGTAGTTCATTACCTCAGTTGGTGTGCGGTGCTCTCAAAAGTACTATTCACATGTGGAAATCATTTTTTGCAAAAGTAAATAAGAAAATATAAAATAGCAGGGGTCACTTGCAGAAAACTGAGACTCTTAAGTAAATGAGTGTCAGATGCAACTCTGTGATGTGTGTGTAATTAGTGTGGTTGGTTCAGTTACCTATGGTAGTAAAAAGTATAGGGGAGATTTGTATGTGTGTGTGAGAGAGAAACAGGAAAAAAGCGTGAATGAGAAGAGCATATTTGGTGAATTGAAAGCCAAATAGCTATCAGTATGCATGCTCTCAGCTCACTGTTTCAGGGAGAGTGGGATATACCTGCCTGAGAGTGGGAAGGGGTGAGAGCGGGCGCAAGATGGGGTGCTCTGCGGACGGGGTAAGGGTGTGTTTCCTCACCGACGGCAACGCTAAGACGGGGGGGTTGCCGATGCAGCAGGATTTTGGCTGATTGGGGACTTTGGTGGTAAACGGTTTTGAATGCCTCACTGCGTTTCCCGCCAAGTTGACGGGGCCCATTGTCTGTGCCGTGACAGGGGATCAACTGCACATCTGTGGCATGAGTCACCCCCTGCAGCCCCATGAAGGTCCTCCTAGTGGCAAAGTGCGGTAACACCAGTAGGAGACGGAAAGCTCTGGGGTTTCCTGTGCTCTCAGACCGTGCTCCTCTCCTGCTCATCTTGGGCACAATTTGTTTGCCTGAAGGAGCTTATCGAAGTGGTTCTTATTTACAAAGTGCCCCAGATACAAAAGTAGCAGATAATAGGCTCGGAGGACTTAAGCCCATGTATTGTCTTGTCACACCTCTTTTAATCCGTATTTAGCAAAGTTCCCTCTTCTCAATGCGATCGAATGGGAGAAGTAATTAAGAACTGCAGGCTTATTTATTTGTCGCTTGTTTTAACAACACTTTTATGGTAAGAAGGAGTTATGCCACCTGTCTGACAATCGGCCTTCAGGAACAGAGGCTCACCAAGAGCTTGTACTTCGTGGGTCCGTTGTATCAGTTTATTTTTGGACCAGGTATTTAAATATGTGGAGCAGTGTTAAAAATAAAGGAAACCATGTGCTCAGTGGAGGGCTGACTTTAGCCCATGGATCTCTTTGGAGACAGCAAGGGCTGGTTGCCGTCAGGCAGCCTTGTCTCGCTGAAGTTCCATTGAACGTCCAGCATAAGCTCCCCTCGGCAGAGAACTCCGGACGGTGTATCACATTTCCCTTTGTCTTCCACACTCTGTCCAGAAGTAATTTGTTCTAGTTTCCGATGCTCTGTTTTCTCACTTACCCATGAACAGCCCGCAAAAACCCAGAAAGGCGAGTTTGTGCCAGCAGTTGCAAGTTCTTTTGAAGCTTTTAGATGACATCACATTATGTTTGAACCCATTTATTTCCCTGGATGAATCATGAGAGCAGCTGTGATTGTTGTTGAGCATGAGTTGCTGTACTGGACGTGTCCTGAGCACACCGCTGTGCCACGTGGCCGAGTGCATTTTATTGTTCAACCAGGGTAACTGCATGAGCGGTCTTGTGTATGCTTCAAGATATCTCACCTGTACTCTGTGTGTCTTTGTGTACATATGAGTGACCTGTCTCTCTCTTCCTATTTATCACAGAATCTCTGCGATAAGGGTGTTCATTACCGCTGGGCTTTTTTTGCCCCAAATGGAGCTGCCCTGGACCAAATCGCAGACATGGTGGATGAAGAGCAGGTACGTCCATTTCATGTCACTGATGACTCTCTTTTTGGTCCAGTGACTGGATGTAGAAAGGCTTGTCAGAGGGTGACTGACAACTTCCTGTTGGAGTATAATTACACCTGTCCAGATGTCAACACCACTTATGATTCACACAAGCACCTTCCTTCTCATCAGTAGGGGCTATGTGGTTTTCTTGCAGCCCCAATGAAGGAAGTGTCCATCCATTACCAATAATCTTGTTACAGGATTGTGGTGGTTCACAGCCTTTCCTAGATTCATAGAGTACAACGCCGGGTACATGCTGAGTGTGAGACCAGCCCACCCCCAGGCAATTACACACAAACTAAAGAAACCATGTGCATAAGTAATGAGAATTGTCCTGCTTAAAATGTAACAAATGTCAAAGAATTTGCATGGTTTGTAAAAGCCACATTAGTGTCTTTATACTGACAAAGTAGGAGGTCATCTCATTTTTGCCATGATGGATGAAAATGCCTCATTGTATCTAATGAGGTAGAGGCTGGAATAAAAGCCAGAGTACACAGCTGACTGCCAGGAAGAGGGAAAGGGCAAGTTCCTCTAGTACTTCTGCAGACAATCAATATTTTGCCATAGAAACAAGAGGAAAGGGAGGCAGGGTGCCACTGTGGTATGAATAAGCCCAGACTTCATTCAAGTACAGTGTGTAGAAAAATGCTTGATATTTTGTGACAGAATTACTTCTGGTACGGGGCTACTTGGTACTGTGTTATCTGAATCTGGATCTTCGAGTACCGACAATAGACCAGAACAAGCAGCACAAGTCATCTTGTCAACAGAAGGAAAATGTGTCTGCAGTAGATATGGGACTCTGTTGGGAATGTTTGACATTTGACTGAAAATACAGAGAACTCGTGATGACTCGCATAATGTCGTCATGCCATGCAGGGTGCAGCAGCGCCGTATGCTCAGGACACTGAAGTGCAGGACGAGTAGTAAAAGCAGAGGCTGGATGGAGTCCAGAGACATCTCTCCCTCTGGGTTTGAAAGGAGGCCGAGGACAATGAAGGCCGAAGTGGTGAAACATTAGACAGGGTGTCAGTGCCGTATTTCAACAGATGCTGTCACACACACACACACACACACACACACAGAGCCAGAATCAGTGGAGAAGAGCATTCGCCATGACTGGTGAAATGGCACTTATTAGTTTATTACAGAATACACACACACAGTGGCTGAAACCACTTGTCCCAAGCAGGGTTGCGGCGAGCTGGAGCCTAACCTGGTAACACAGGGCATAGGCCTGTGGGGAGAGGGGACACACCCAGGACGGGACACCAGTCCGTCACAAGGCACCCCAAGCAGGACTTGAATCCCAGACCCACCAAAGAGCAGGACTCGGTCAAACCCGCTGCGCTACCACACCCCTATAGAATACATTACAACTGATATTTCAGGTTATTTCTGTTATGAAGGAGACTGTAAGGGAGGGTGTGATGAGGATAATAGGACACAGGTGGTAGTTTTGGACAAGCTGGTGATTGGGTAAACCTCCCATTTGTTTATGTGTTTAGTCTGGCTTGAGTGGGCAAGTCTAGCTCCTATGGGTGGGCTTTCACAGTGCTGAGCGATAGTTCTGTAAATCCTCCCTAGAGTCCCGGCATTGCTTCCTAATCCACAGCCTTTTTGTACTGGGTTTTTACCCGCATACCGACAGTAAGATTCCATCTCGCTCAGAGGTATTGTTCCAGCAGCTTGGCGGCCCTCCCCATTCAGCAGTGGCAGGATGGGTGGTTTGGATAGTCCAGCCTCATCACTTTTCCCTGTTTTGATGATGTGTGTGCAGTTCCAGAGACGAGGGAACAGTAATGGGCATTAGGTGCCAAGTTTCATCTCCAACTGTCTCACTCAAAGGGAAGTGAGAATAGGGAACACTGTCCTCATTCTTGAGCTCTTGTTTCCCGTACTTTTGTTTTTTTTTTTTTTTTTAATGAAACTTCTCAGTGTAGCAGATTACATAGCCGTTTATTGAAGCCTGGACTTTCCCCATTTTCAGACAATTGACTATGAATACAATGTCATTGCTTACGTGGCTGATGAGAAGTTGTTACTGCAACTACTGTGGTGTTGGGAAAAGTTAATCACTGTTACACTGCCTATACAAGGACCTCATAAAACAGGATGCCATGTCATTGTCCTTTTTTTGGTTTTGAAATATCGCTTACCCTTTCTATTGTGACATGTTATGGCTGCCTTTGACAATTGAGTTAATGTCACTATGGTTGGATTGATCTTTTGTTCTTGGTCATTGCGGAACATCCCTAAACTGAGTACACATGCGCTTCCTGAAATGTGAAGCAGAAGGACTACAATAGAAAAACATTTTTACTGCAGTGTGAGATACACTGGATTCCTGTGCATCTCTACTCCTGCTCTAGTTCAGCAAGGCGATGACCCTGAACTGATAGAGTAAAAGTTACCCATCTGTGTGAATGGCTACTCTAAGCACCTTAACATTGTAAGTTTCTTTACAGAAGTGTCAGCTAAATGATTTTTTTTTTTTTTTTTAATTTATTTATTTTTTGCCTGAAACAAAAGGAGGATGTATAGTGTACTTCCTTGCTTCTTCCTCTTGCCTGGCAGGTGCGACCAGTCGTCGAAGCAGAGTTTTCTTTCTCTAAGGTAGCCCAAGCTTTCCAGAAGGTGGAGCAGGGTCATGCCCGAGGAAAGACTGTGATCAACATTGTGGCTGAAGACCACCCCCAGTAGCTCAGTCGTCGTCTCCAAAGGACACGAGGCCAAACTTCCGCAGATCAACAGCAAACTGGACATTTTAGGAACATCTCAGTCACACGTGAATCCCTGGACTTTTAGTGAAGCAAGCATGTATTACAGAAGTGTTGAAGATGCGTTTAGCAGAAACCCAAAGATTGTATGTACTGTATGTGCATACATAAATACAGTTCTCTGCTCATGGGTGAAAGGTTTGTTGCAGTGACAAGTGTTTTTTGTTCTTTAAGGTTCTCAGCATGTAGACATCAAGTACAATAAACAGATGAATTAAGTCTGTGTTAATGTTATAGCAACAACCACCTTTAATTCAAAGAAACTAAATCTTTTTGCAAAACATTTTGTACTATAAATATTCACATTTATTCACAGTATATACAGTAAAATTCCCACTCCCTGTTACTGCTAATAGTACCCTTAAACAAGGTAGTTTATCCAAAACTAGATTATCTAAGTATATCTAAATTAATACAGTAAAATGATCAGCTGTATAAATGGATCAAACACTGGAAGCTGCTTTGGATAAAAGCATCAACAAATCAGAAATAATGAAGTCCACTCAATTACCCTTTTCCAAATGTTTTGGGCTTATAAGTGAATAAGATAGCATGTGAAAAAAATGAGTGGAACTAAAAGGGAATCTATACATTAAAAAGATGTAGAAACAAGGAAGCAAGACAACATTTCCCTGATTAAAACAATCAGGATACCTGATTAATTCTTTAAAAAGTAGCTTGAAGTAACATAATTCATCAGCAAACTAAATGAAACTATGGTACAAATGGCAGTTGTTGGAAGACAAGTTCCTGATTCACTCTAGTTTCTAAAAATTTCACAATACTGACTAGTGTTAGAGGGATTTAGAGGCATTGGATCATGGTGCCCCAACTACATTATGGAACAACACTGCTCTCTAATCCGATCATCCCCTGCCTAATCAGCTGAGGAATTCCTGAATGCATTGTGTGAAGAGCAGCTGGTCTGATTGGTGTTTAAATAATTAATTATATTCTGCATTGTTTTGCTATGCCTCTAACACCATTTTTATCATTTATCTTATTGAAAATTTTATACAAATTGCAATTTGGCTACAAAATACAACTTGCAACTGTTTAGCCTGACAAAAAGCAGTTTTTGTTACAAAACATCCAGTTTGAAGTTTCCCAAGAAAAGGCCTGTGTCATAGATGGCCCATGAAATTATTCTGTATATCGTGCACTGATCAACCACAGCCCTGCGTCGCCGAGCAGAAGGGCCTTCTGCACAGCTGTTTTACTGAGCCCTGGGTCATGACGGGAGCTACTGTTATACATTTTGGGTGATCTCACAGGATCTCCAGCAACCATCTTTGGCTTTGCTTGTTTTCATCAAACACGTTTAGAATGACTTGATGTTTGTCGTATTGCTGTCCTCCTGTAAAGAATACAAAGAGAGACCCAAAAAGGAATGTAGTTTATAATATTAGTTTGATTACTAGTCTGGATTTTCATGGTTTGCCTGAAGAGAACTAGGTAATCGGGCTGTCACCCCCCTAGCCACCGGAAGAAAAAAACATCTGCTAACACAAAGTAGTGACTTCATTGTTTCTCCATGTGTCAGATTGGTTGCACATGGCAGCAGTAACTTCCACAGCTGACAGATTCCATTGTAAGCGAAACACTTCTTAAACGGGCCACTTGGTGGCGCTACGTGACAAGCACACAGCATTAACACAAGCTAACCTGTGAAGTACTATTTGCACAACCAACCAATAACAACAATATGCTCAGATCTGCTATATTGTTCTCACAGAAGTGTGTTTCCAATATGATGAATAGGTGTTCTGTCACAAGACAATTTATGAGGCATTCATAATAATTCTTTCTCTGTTTTAACATTTTGAGTTCTCATGCCTGTGGCATTGTTTTTGTCTCTATGTACTGACCTTTGACCTCCAACACCAGGTTCGGTTTCACATAGCAGCGCACGAGCCCATCAGCAGTGATGTTCCAGAAGTGGAGCTCTTTCCCACGCTCTGGGGAGAGGCCCAGCCTGCTGCCTGCCATCACCATGTTCCCTGTGGTCTCCAGGCAACAGTCCTCCAGCATCTACAGGATGGCCAGGCCCCAGAGCATCACCCAGAATGTGACACATCCCCACCATGGCTCCTAATTAGGCTAGCCTTTAACAGTAAATCTACCCACTCAAGCAGTCCTTTATCTAGTTCTTTCTAGGAAGACGCCCGCATGCCAGGACATTAATAGGACAAGTGCCGATGGAACATTAATCGAAATGTTAAAACAGAACCTCTTCTGATACCTAAATTTTGTCAATCATACCTTGCAATGTAGCAGACCATCCTGGTAGATCCAGATCTGCTCAGCGCCACCAGTTTCTTCTGTTGCCTGGATACGTATAAGCTTGACATCATCCAGTGTTCCCGTGAGTGACATGAGCAAGCCCGTCCGCATGTTTCGCAGGCGGAAGTACACCGGTTTCTTTAAGAATGAGAAACAGACACAAGCAAAGGTTACGTTGCTTTATGCATTTTAACCACCACTAACCAGTAAAGAACACGCTGTTTCTGTGTGGCTAGCACAAAGGTAATGTGTACATATGGTCACCACAATACTTGAAAACAACATTTTTAACCTACCTGCTTTGTTATAAATTTAGGATTGTTGTACTGACTTTTTATTTTGAAATTTTTAAAAAAAATTTTATTCTAGTGGAAAGAAAGATACTGGCAAAAATAATACAGATTGACAGCAACTTTACCTGCCCTTGATGCAAACAGGAATGAAAACCTATGCCATCCAGGTACTTAGCTTTTAGTCCCTAGGTTTAGAATTTGACAGGTGAGGAAGTGGCCTTGTACCTGGATCAGCGGACGCAGTGATCCAATTCGCTGACAGGTGCTGAATTTACACCAGTCTTCCACCTCACAGGGTCTCAACAAGATCTGTCGGCCGTGGAAGTTGCTGCCCTCGTACACCACCCACCTGAGAAACCCACACACACGTACGCAAAGAGAAATTACTCCAGTTACCCTAGAAGGCATGACTTTTTTCTTCAAGTTTCTTGGCACAATAGACTATTGCTCAGGTTAACATGTGAAGGTCACATATGCCTTGAGTTTCCATGGAGTTCTTACAATTTGAGCCTTCCTCTGATATTCTAAAGGACGATTCATGCTCACTTAAGGATAGCTGAGGTATAGCAGTATGTCTAGGGTAGGAACTCAGAGCAATGGTACTGATTTGCACTGTTTTAAATAAGCTGCTAAATAATGTCAAAACCCCAGGATCCATCATCTAAGAACTGAACATTAAAGTGTCTGTAGTGAAACTGTAAAACTATTCAATTGTAGCTGTTATAAAGAAGTACAAGATGTATTGTTTTGGGCAGTAAAACTAAAGATGACTTTCAGTGACATTCCATTGGTCCTGAAGGGTGTTATGCTGGACTCACATCCCACCATCCACAAGCACCGACTGGATCCGGCCATCACACCCAGCCAGCTGCAGGTTCACTGCACCACTCTTCAGAACCACCTTCCTACCCCTGAAGCGTGGTTTGGAGAAAAGTGTGATGGATGGGATTGAGAACTCCTGGGTGAGAGAGACAAAGAGGAGTTTGCTGTTTCTTTATATTACATTATTTTCCATATTACTACGGTCACGTTTTATTACACTTTTGCTTCTCTAAAAATTGTCTTTTTGTGTTTGAAATGTTCGTCCAGGTTTCCGACTTATACTCACTGTAACAGTTTATGGTATTAGGATTATTGCACAAGTTTGAGAGTGTGCAACCAAGTCAGAGAGAAGCAGAGGCATCCTTGTTCAAGTCTGCAGTAAGATTAAATAAATAGTCCACGCACCTGTCTTGCTGATCAATGAAGCTAATAACTTTTACACAAAAAGGAATTCATTTCTATAGATCAGACTCTTTTAATGGAAACTGCCTTACTCCTGCAAAAGTGACTGAAAGGACTAACAACAATTGCCCGTCAATACTACTCAACTGTGCCTAAAGTGAGTAAAGTATGGGGTCTATAAAGTATCTCTCTTAAACTGAAGTAAGCTCATTTAAAACTAAATCAATTCCTACTCAGTAAAAACACTGTAAGAAACAGTGAAGTTTCTTTACTAGGATAGCTGGCAACATAGCAGTTAGAAAGGGTGGTACTTGGAGGCCCCAGGTTCGAATCCCACCTCCTGTTATAAGCACACCTGAGCAAGGTACTTACCTTTGTACCATTAAAAAGCCCAGCTGTATTGATGGGTAATAAACAGTAAGTTGCTTAGTACTGTAAGCTGCTTTGGAGAAAACTGTGAGCTAAATGAACACGTTTATGTACAGTGTGCCCACAAGTTACTGGACACTGTTACCTGTGTATATTACTGTATAATTCATTGTATCTTACTTTGTAATGTGGAATTAAAAGTGAAAGTGCCATAAAGAGAGAGGAGGAAGGGGGACAACGGAGAGCCTTTCGTGATCACGCAAAGTCAAAGAGTAAGGGTTCGAGGAATGCTGAGCGGTTCCTTATGCACTAACAAAGCCAGTAGTTTGCAGGGAGCGAATGGAGGAATCTGGCGGAAAGCATCCCATGGCTCTTAGGTCGGGATAGTTCCCTTCTTCGAGCACGTAGGTGCGGCCGGCGAAACCTTGGCTTTCGAAGCCGAGCCAGCTAGAAAAAAAACGAGTAAACAAACGAACATTACAACATACAAACATTAATCTTACTTCTCACTAATCACCTCATCTGAACAAGAATAAGCTTTGCATCATAGTTCAAATGACTGACTGGAAATTATACGTCACAATGCAACCAAAAATGGTTTGTTCCTTTTAAATTTTTTTCATGTCATAGTTGTAAAGTATTTTCCCTGTGGCTAATAGTGATAAGGACAAAGAACGTAGAGGATTATGGTACAGGAATCTCAGCTATAATGCAACATATGCGTTCCTGTTGAACCTTGTGTTACGCAAAAAAAACCACAATAAAGTAAAAGGGCTTATGCAGGAATAGAGTTTGGGCAAACCACTCAGAACTTAATCAAATGCTTAACCGAAGCTTTATCAAACTGTATAATTATCCCAATATTTTTTACTATGGGGAAATGACTTTGCAGCTTCTACATCTGTGCTCACAGCTTCATCACATAATTTAACATTATGGAAAGAATAGTGTTTCTTGAAAGCAACAAATTTCCCACTACTAGCAGTAAAAGAAGGCTCTTTGGCAGGATTTTCATCATTTTCCTTGAGGTCTTTAAGTACTGCTTAAGTAATTAAGTAATGCTTTCTTTTACAGTGCAAGAATGCTTGTCCCTGATTGCCAAAAAAGCTTTCTTTCATTCTTTATGCACTGTCTAATTGTACATAACATTGACTCCTTTATTTCAGCAGCACTGATGATGTCACGAGTTAATTCAAAACCAATTACATTGTTTTTCCGCAAACGTTAAAGGTTTTCTTTTACACTCAGCTCCTGAAATTTTATCACCAGCACATTTCTTACATCTTTGTCACTTTGTCCACTCATATGTGTGGCAATGCAGAATGTAAATAATAGCATGAAAAGTGACGGGTACCTCCCAATTAGCACATCCAAAACAAAGCATGTGGGACAACTGAGCATCATGTGTATTTCTCCGCAGACCACTTTGTTGAGCTATTACTGCGAGATTCAATGCTCAGGATCAAATCACATATAAGATATTAAATTATAAGGACATCCTTCCCCTATTTACCAATTGTGTATGAGCCAATTCATGATCTGGAAACTTGCATAAAAACAGATCACTGTACAACTAAATAAGTGCAGCTTGTCTGAGAATGTATTGAGCATATAAAAGGACAGCAAAGAGAGAGCAGACACACACCACTCCCCTGTACACACCTGCCTGCCAGCACTCTGCAGGACTCCACGGAGAAACCCTCTGGCAGCTCTGCAACACTGGTATCAAGAATCCGGAAAGTGCCTTTGAACCCAGGCTCAGAGAACAGCTGCACCTAAAACAGCCAGTCACTGTTATAATCAACACTCATTTGGCTCGGTCATTACTGGGTGGTGTGTGTGTGTGTGTGAGAGAGAGAGAGAATGTGAAGAAGGAAGTCACAAGTTGAGCCAACAGCTCCTTTTCTCAAACAGGACTCAGATTAAACAATTCAGTAAGACGTTTCTTTAGAAATGAATGTTACCCACCTTAAATTTGGAAGAGTTACCCATATTATCCTAAAATGAACAATAAACACATGTCAATGGAAACAAGTGTCAAACTGATTGAAAATGTGCATATGATTTTGAAAGCATCAAACAAAAATTGCAGACCCTGTTTCAGAGGGAATGATAATAGCTTGGAAACATTTGAGTGGAGAGAAAAATGCAGGGATGTGCCATTTAGGTTTTTGTCTGTATTTTACTGATACACAGAAATCATTCTTACACGGAAATCAAATGCACACACACTTATTGTATGCATACTATATTCTCATTAAACACAATACTATATATGGTAAACACTGCTTCTATGCTTAAGACACAGGTACAGTATAGTACAATTCATAAACGGAGATCAAGAGATGTCAGTGTGTACCAGGTACCTGAAGGACAGGCTGCAGGGAGGAGATTTTCATGTCATGAGCTCCCCAGTCATTTGGTTTGCTGTAGAGGCCTTTTTCAAGGACGTACACCTCTCCAGAGAAGTGCGGGTTCTCGAAAGCCACCCACCTTCAGAGAACAGGGGGATGGTTTAAGTTCGTGTTTGGAAATCACTGGTTCCCACCCACTTCAACCTTGAATAAGTCGTTCTGTGGATCTTTAACCTGCCACCTTTGTGTATCAGCCCTTTGCACAGTTATTTACAGATATATGGCTAGTGCGAAGCACTGAGTCAACATGATGAACAGCTGAGATTAAAAAATATGACAGTGATACCTGTAAGATATCTATAGCGTACTCAGTGTTATACATATACTATTTAAGAGAGGTATTTTATCATAGAGCAATTAGTTTATTATTTAGAAGTATTACTGAAGTTCCATTTGAAAGCATAAATCAATGAATTTTCTCTCATATGATCTCATGCGGGTTCAGCGCTGACATAGTTTATACAGCTCTGTAAACTCTGAGTCATAATGAGGATTCAAAAGATCTAGGAGGATGGCTAAAACTAAGGAGAGTAAGGTCTGGAGATTCAATATCCACGGTTAAAGAACTGACATAATGTGTATCTTAAAATTTAAGAGCGGCATAGACCACAGCTGATGTTAAACCTTACTTTTTAGGGAGGGAGGGGAAGGGAAGGGATAAAATACATGCTAGTCAACAGCTGGAACACCATAAGAGAGGTTATTCTACTGCCCTGCCCACCTGTCAATTTAATAATTTTTTCTGACAATGTATGTTCTGAGTGAAACACAAGAAAGCCTGTCAAAAGAAACAGTTATGGTGTTTTAATTGGGGCCATTAGTATATCTCTTGAGATGGATCCCACAACTTTTACTCTGCCACGCCTTCATGTTTGTGGCCTTGGGTGTGTGACTTGTCATATGACTAACAAACTTGGGGAGGGGTTGCAGTCTCAGAGCCTTATAAAGAAAATAGGTGTTGTTCAGACTTGCTCCCTTGGGTGGAATCTGACAGTCCCACAGGTAAGCACTGCGCACTCTGGCATGTGTCAGTCACTGCAGGCACCAGGCTGGAGCCGGTGGGAATACATTTAAAAACATCTTGTTAGTTTCATGGTTAGTGCTATCAAAGCAGGTGGGTAACACTACCTGACAAGAGTAGCTGAGGATGACAAAAACATCATGGGACATGTAAAATGCAGACGATCATATTTAATGTGTTCAAAGAATCCACGATATTACACATCCTTTCGAATGAGCCATTTCCTCCTTGTCGCTGTTGTTCAGGTTTTTTTTTCCCCCCACTTTCTGCATCCGATAAATCAAACTGGTGACAATTATTAAGAGTCTTTTCTTATTCTTCTATCAAACTCTTCTCATTCACTAAACAGGATCCTGACACGTTTTTACACATAACCACGTATAATGCATCTCATTTCAGGTGCTGCACATTGAAAAGCAACAAAACAGCACCGGGACAGAACAAAAGGGTAAAGGAAGGGAGTAAGGGGATGTGAAAAAACGAAGCACACAGCAGACACTGTAGCGTAGGCACGAGGGGCAGCTTACATGCCTCTGATGACATCTATAGACTGACTCCTTGTCCCATAGTTTGTGTCTTCCATGTTGAAGACAGGTCCTACAAGGTCAATGCTGATTCCTCTTGGATCAAAGTCTGGCTCACTGTACATCGTCAGGTGTGGAGACAGAAAGTCCTGTGGTTGAAAGACAAATTTAAGCACTCATAAAATTATAGGTCTAGATTCTTGGTCTTCCAGTTAAGAAATTTACCCCATTGGTAGAGTAAGAATATCGGTACAATGTTAAAATACAACTAATGCAGCTTACAAAGCCAGTAAAATCCAGTCATATTACTAAATGCTAGATACTGCTGGTTTGCAAACTACTCAGCAGAACAAATCTCCAGGGAAAAGATTTCAAACTATCACAGCTTGATAAATAACTCATACTTAGAAGTACAGTGTGATAACAGTGATACACTGTCCACTGACAGTTAGTTATCGACTAAGGTTTTCTAACAGAGAGCAACCACTGTTGCTGGTGTTAAGGGCCATTCACACACACACACACACACACACACACACACCACACACACTCTGACTGAAACTGCTTGTCCCGAGCAAGCTCGCAGCAAGCCGGAGCTGGCAACACAGGGTGCAAGGCTGGAGGGGGAGGGGACACACCCAGGACAGAACCCCAGTCTGTCACAAGGCACCCCAAGGAGGACTCAAACCTTAGACCCACCAGACAGCAGGACCCGGACAAGCCCGCTGCACCACCACACCCCTCACAAATATAATAAGCAATTCTAATATTCTTTCTTGTGGATCCACTGACACATCTGAAGATCATGTTTGTTCATGTCTGTTCACGTTTAATATGAGCCTTGTCACAAGCATTTCAATGCCCAGTGTACCCAGTACAACTGTGCAAATGACAAATAAACAACTCTGACTCTGACCTTGATCTTTTCCAGCTCTTTCACTGCAGCTCTACTAAGTACTAGTTATTACAGCCTCCTTTAACTGCTGGATTCTTGGCTCTTGATCACTGATCCCAATTGAAAAGTCCATACCTTTGCTACCAGCACTAAAATTTGCTGCTGTTCGGACTGTCATGACTTTTCTTTCAAATTTATGATAGTCCAAACTTCAGTTTTAAGAGTTTCTGCATCCTTTGCTTTTAGTGTGGTATTGTAGTCATACAGATTCTTGATATGCCTTCCACCAGTTTGAGTCCACTTTTGTGTTCTGCTTCAGCTTTTCATATAACATGTTTGGTGTAAAAAAGGTAAATCATGCAGTAATACAAAGTTAAGAACTTAAAATAATACTGACAACCAGTACCGCTCATACTAAGTCCAGGTGATGTGGTATTGAACCTATTATTAGTACACTTTAAATATAGGTTGTGCTAGATAATAGTGAGACAGAAGATGTGGCCAGACATTACACGATTTCACTGAATTAGGTTGTACTTACAGACTGTATTTGGTCACTTTTAGGGAGAGGGTACTATTAACCTGATGTTTCATCATGGTTATTATATGGATGGGCCTTTGTTTTAGGTTGTATCAATACACTGTACTGATTCACATTAACAGCCAGCACTGAATCCTGTACTTACAGTCAGAACAGGTCGCAGTGATAGAAGCTTTTCACTCCTTCCACCCCAGTCTCTCCAGTCCACATATTCTCCCTCTTCCAGGACATACTGCGGACCCTCAAACCTGGGCTCCTCATACCCCACCCAGCTACAGCACCAGGGAGACACAAAGAGAGTGGATGGGTCAAAGAACGACACCAGAGGAATATCTCATATACTGTATATGCAAAACAGAAGCTATGTTTTTGTGATCAAATATCAGAGGGATGTCATTAGCACTCACAGTCCTCCAAATATTTTCAGAGAGCCCACGGAGCTCAGTGCCTTGCTGACTGATTCTGAAGCTTTTGCATCACCGTCCTTCTCTTCCTGTGCCTTTTCTACACAGCTGAAAACATCCCCATTGACCTCTGTGCTTGGCCCCTCAAAACCTGGCTTCTCATACAGCAGGGCCTGGAACAGCCAAGGTCATGCATCAAAGGTCTGCATACAAATTAGTGTTATTTAAATTACAGGCATAAGAACCCATTTAGTTCCCAAACTGGATACCAACAAATTTCCAAAAAAACTTGGTAGTGGGTCGTTAGAATGTTGACTGATGCGGCACCAAACAGTAACTATGCTAGACACGCAAAGCCAATAATCTCTCCTCCCTCAGAAAATGCCCAGTCCTGATAATCCTGATGACTCATATAGCCAGTATGCCACAGCACACCAGTCATCTGAGATCCCAATCATCTTTCAAAACATTAATTTCACTACCCAGAACTTTGACTGCTCAAATAAGTCATATAGCAATAAAATTATGTTCACCTCAGTGTTATTCCCATCCCCTTGTATTTTATACATACCATAACTTGAGAATGCTACAATTTGCATCTTACCTTGAAGTTACTTTCTTCTGTGCTGTCTGCATTATCAGTTTTGCTAAATAGTTATGATATGCATGCTTAAAATATCCACAAGCCCAGAAATGTCAGCCTATTTAAAACGAACCTTCTCACGTCGTACAGCTTCTTCAACAAATCATATAAGCACTCCATCTGCACTACATCACCTCATCACTGATTTCCTATTCAATGCTATTCTCAGTAGAGTGAATCAATCTAAACCCAGACTGACATCTTGACAAACCAAGGGATTCTGAAAGTTGCTGTGCTTTCCTAAACCCTTCACCATTCATGCACGTCGCCTTGTCTGCATTCCTCAAGCCCCATCTTGTACAGAATCAAAGCCATCAATAAACTTGGTTGTATCAGCACTTAACCTCAAGTCCCTGCATCATCCTGCCTAGCTGAACTAGCAGCTTGTTACAAATATATGTAATAAATTAATAAAACTGAAGTGGTGCATGAATTCAGTTACACAGAGGGAAAATTATAATGCACAAGTTGCCCCATATCTAAGTTTATGAATAATAACAAAAGATACCTATAAAATGTGGCGATCACTTAAAATAAGTGTATCTGGAAGTTATTTCTTTTTTAATTAATTAATCAGGGCATAATTAAGACTCCTACAAACCTTTACTTCATTTGGGTTCTCCACTTTCAGGCCGCCCTGAAAAAGAAGGTAATATTATTCCCTTCTGCAGCAGCACAGTTCTAGGAAATTACTATGTGTATTATGAAAATAAAAAATGAAATTGAAAACCCAAAACAAACACGTGTTCTTGCAGTTTCAGGAATACTAAAAAGCAATTATTAGGTACTTGGCAAAGAACAAATTCTCTACCGCAAAAAATGTGCCTGGACCAGAAAAACAACAGAGGTAATCTTTTAAAAGAAAAGGAACATGCAAACGTCTGTGGGAACGGTGGAGAGTCAGTACTGAGATCTGAGAGAAGAAAATAATATGACCTTTTAACACAAAATCTCAAATATCAGTCAGATTGTTGACAATGTAAATATTTCCTTTTTTTTCCCCTGAACTCTTGCAAATAGTATTGCTAACTGAATTGTGACAATTTTAAAATATTTTTTCTAATGATGCAGCAGAATTGCAGTTATGTGTGAGTACTGAATTTAGAAATTAATTTTTAAATTGCTGTAACTACTCACACACACACACACACATTTTCAGAACCGCTCGTCCCTTACGGGGTCACGGGGAACCGGAGCCTACCCGGTAACACAGGGCGTAAGGCCGGAGGGGGAAGGGGACACACCCAGGACGGGACGCCAGTCCGTCACAAGGCACCCCAAGCGGGACTCGAACCCCAGACCCACCGGAGAGTAGGACCGCGGTCCAACCCACTGCGCCACCGCACCCCCCTCTGTAACTACTCTTGTTTACATATTAAAAGCCATTCATAATTCCACAGATGCTGAACAGGTGAGAAAGTCCACGGAGAGCTCACCATTTTCAGGGGTCGCAGGGAGCCAACAAATGGTGCAGGGAAGCCCCAGGACTCAGGACAGGGATACTCCCCTGCGTCCAGCAATGCCAGGAGGCCTTGGAACCCTGGGTCACTGTAAAGCAACCAGCTGGAGAGAAACCACAACAGCACAAGAATCAAATCAATTAGCTTGTCAAAATTTGCTAAAGCAAACGCATATATTGCACAGCAAGGTGTGAGACCTTCTAGCATTCTAAAGCTTCAGCTAGTGGTGCAACTCCATTTTAATCATGCAACTTTAGGTTGGAATAAAGACATCTATGGGTGAGCTACATGACTGCTCCAAAATATAGATGTGGGGAAAAACCACTAATTTTGAAAGTCATTCTATGAGAAAACTTCACCAACTGCTGCAAAAAAAGTCATGCAGCATTGTCAGCGATTGCTATTATAACAACAAGCATTGCCTGCAAGATGTTTTAAGCGTGTTGTTGGATCAACAGGATCAGCAGAATTCCACAGAAGTGGGTCGTGAGTGGCAGACCAAACATGTGAATAGACACTGGCCCTGCATTCCTGAGATACTATGATGTCTAATCTACCTGTTAGGGTAGGATCACTAAAAAGTCTGGCCTTCCAGTCCATTCTGATGCTGGTTTGTAGAATAAGTGTTCCTTTCCTCACTAGTGTACACATAACATCTATGCTTTCTGGTCATATGGTAGGGTATTGGCACAAAAGAGAAACACTTTGTGGTCACATTTTCTCCTTTCAACATGCATGAGCAAGTGAGCTGACATTCCAGGAAGGGGAAAGGAAAAAAACCAAAACAAGCTGACAGACAACAAAGCTGAGACTCCAAACTGCCATTCTGTGCTAAACCACAAGAATTCTTGCCTGTCATCTTTACTTCTTTTCCACACCGTGGTCATTAAGCTTCTCAATATTTATGCTTCAATTCATAATAGGCACTAGAACCAAGTCATGCACTGTACAGAGCAGTTGTAAAAAACAATGAAAGAATCTGTTTGAATGCAGTCACCAAAAGCAAAAACAGAAAGACAACGATAAGAGACTAGAATAAAAGGATCTGTGACTTCGTATTAGACTGGTTCTTCAAAAATTTTAACTTCCACTTTGAATACACATAAACCGAGACAGGCCTACATAGCAGAACAACAGATAAATACAGTTATAACATGAAATTATATTGCAGAAAGGTAAACTTACACCCCAGAGTGGACCTTGATGGATGCTGTGCTCTGTAGAATCCCAAAATTGCAGATGTCCACTGTGCTGTCAAAATAGGATATCACTCTACCTAAACCTCGAGGCTCTGAGAACAGGTCAATGTGGGGAATGCTGTAGTCCTGGAGGTCAAGCAAATGACACATAAAAACACAGCTTAACAAAAACAGGACAAAGGCAATCTGTGGTGTAGCAGTGTAGCAGATACACCTCGACTCCACCACAACATAATTACAAGTAATGTGGCTGAAATTTTAATTTATGTAAATATCACTGAAATGTTCTGGCTGATGTGGAGACATACTGGGTTCAAAGATTTACATTTTTTTTTTTAATAAGTAGTGAAAATCAAGGCCTTTCGTTTTTCATCTAGTGATACCACAAAGGTGGAGATAAAGAGGAATGGAGTGGAGGAGGGATCACCTTGACGGCCAGGCGGATGGAGCCAATGACAATGGGGGCTGTGGGCAAAGTCTGATGCGATTGTTCGGCTAACCCTCCTTCAGCCCAGATATTCCTCAGCTGGATAGGTCCCTCCTCCAGAGCAATGGAACGCCCCTCAAATCTAGGCTTCTCATATAATATCCAACTAAATAAAGACAAAAGCATTTGGGAATTTCTTTTTTAAATGGAAATTATTTGTGATAAAGGAGTTATATAAAGGAGTGAAAACAGGCTAAAGTAGTGAAAATTAAATATCTCATATTGGAAATTTCTTATGCTGGAAATGTTGGATTTTTTTTTTTTTTGTAACAGCAGCTATGATATGGAATTAATCTGCAGAGTGTGAATTTTCAGAGTATCTCTCTGTATGACTCACCATCCTCTGATGACCCTGATAGAAATGACAGGGGACAGTTTCAGCGAGGTAGAATCCTTCAGGTCTCTGAACACTTCAAAAGCCTTGCCACTGAACTGAGCTTGCTCATAAATCACAATCTGCAAAGACAAACACATGGCAGTACTTCAACCTGCTGTGGCCTGACATCACATGTAATGTGTACATACAATTATTATAAATTAAATATGGGAAGTGGTGGCGCAGCAGGTTTGGCTGGGTCTTGCTCTCTAGCAGGTCTGGGGTTCCAGTCCTGCTTGGGGTACCTTGTGATGGACTGGCGTCCTGTCCTGTGTGCGTCCCCTCCTCCTGCAGCCTTATGCTCTGTGTTGCCAGGTTAGGCTCCAGCTCGCCATGACCCCGTTTGGGACAAGCGGCTTCAGCCAGTGTGTGTGTGAGTGAGTGTGTGTGTGAACATAGGGAATTATTTCTTCAGGTACAGATTCCTGTTTTTCCCAACTGTAAGTCAGAGCAATATAAGTGTCTCTTTGCAAACAAAAGTGAAGTGTATTTCTATATTTCACTATAAGCAAAAATAACATACAGAACCCTTGTTCCTCTCACATATTATCTACCTGTTTCACCACATTCAACATGTCAATGTAGTGCACATCTGCTGTATAGAAAAGACATAATGAAGCGTTTTACACTTTTAAAATTACCCACCTTTCCTGGACGGGTGTGGAATCCTTTTACAGCTGGGAACTACCAACAAAAAAAGTGTTATCTTTGCACTACTTAAACAGCAGCAATAAACATTCCATAAATACCACCATCTATAGATGGGAGCTGGCTCCTGCACACTAAAAGAAATATAAACTGCACTAAATGTACTAAAATAATGTTAGAGGATGTGTACTGTGCATCAGTTATCGCAGTATAGCAGTTAGGGACATAATTGCACGTAAACTGTCCAAAATACAGCAGCAAAGTGGTTAAGGACATGTATCCTAGTGCATTAAGTAAATTATTCTTATGCATACTACAGATATTTGATTTTTGTAAAGTTATTTATCAGTGAACAAATATTAACATACTGAACATAATTTTCTCATGTAAAAAAGGAAGTTTCCCATGAGATTTTGTGTTCAGCCTGTGGGTTTTTTAAAAAGCACTGCACAACAATTTAACAGTGATAACAAGACAAGTTTAAAAAAGTAAACAAAGTGCAGCAATAAGCTGCAGTAAAACAATAAACAGAGTTCTCTGGACTCACGGTAACATTGCCTGCACTAAGTTCAGGGACAGGGGCAATGCTGTCTAGTACGCTGGCAGAGGTCTGTCCCGGTATTTCAGAGGGTCCAGCATCTGCTGTGTGAATGCCAATGTCGATCTTTGGATCCATTGTGCTGGGAACCAGAGGATCAACCCCTGTTCCTGGCTAACCCATGCAGAGAAATTTTAAGAAAAATTGTGAAAATCATATGTTATACATGTCCAGGATACCATTCAACCCAGTTCTTTTTAAAACACGTAAACAGCTTTTCATTACTTTATGTGTTCAATACTTGACCATGATCGAAATAAATAACTAAAGTACTGACACTGACTGGGCGAAAAGGAAGGGACAAACCTGCAATTTCTGATGGTCTTCTGATTTAATCAGAGCTTTCCAGACCTGGGGAAAGGCATCTGCTGAATGATCAGGCAGCACAATCTCTGGGACCAAAGGGAAAGCAGCTGCGGGACTGTGACCTGGGTTAGTGGCTGTTGCTGATACAGTGTCCTGAGCAGCTGAAGCCCTGTCCGGTGAAGGAAGCGGCTGCACTGTGGTCTTTGTCACTGGAGTTAAAGGGCTGATGGCACTGCTGGTGGAAACCGCACTGCCTTGGGCAGAATGTACCTTATCACCAGACCTTTTGGCTTTGGAGGAGGACCTCAGGAGGCTGGAAAAGATAGTGCTCTTTCCCAAGCGTGATGAAAAAGGACTGGGCTCTTCCTCTGTCATATCCTTCAACTCCTTCTCCTTCTTCTCTTCCTGTTCCTTGCCACAGGTGTGATGTGACTGAAAGAGAATGCTGCTCTCCTCAGCGTTAGCTTGTTCTAGCTCCAGCTTGCCCCTGGCCTCAGTGCTGTATACTCTCCCCAACATCCCAGGAGTTCGATTTTTCTTGCCTGTTTTCTTCCTTAGTCCAAACGGGAACTCCTCTGAGTCAAAAGCCTTCTCAAAATAATCTTCTTTGATGGTAGGCATTTTAGAAGGAGCAGAGGGAAACTTGACCTGACCAAGCTTCCTTGGTGGTAGAGCAAACGGAGCACCCAGCCTCTTAATTTTCTCTATGAAGTCTTTTAACTCATCTGAGGTGTCAAAAAGGTTTTCTTCACTGACAGAGGAGCTCAGGGTTCCTTTGGGTTTTTTTGGTTTCTTCTGGGTTAGGTTTTGATCAACATCCAGCCAGCTAGAGGGAACTGCTTTTCTGGCTGGCTGCCCTTCAGGAGATGGATGCCATTTGCTTGTTAGAAAGCTCACCTCAGACCCTATGGCAGCTTCAAAACGGGAGCCAGCCTTTGTCTCTGAAATGCCAGAATACAGGACCATCTTCCTAACTTCCTCACTTGCACTATCACTGTTAGTCTCTGAAGCAGAGAGATGTAAAATAGGCTCAGTTTCTTTGTTTTCAATTTGTGCTTGACCTTCAGCTAATGGTCCATGAGGCTTTTCTGGTTGCCCTTTGGGTGACTGGCTTCCAAATGGGAACTTTTCCTTCTGATTCACCTTTTCTGTTGTCTCTGTAATGGTAGACTTTGCCCCCATTGTCCCAACTCCCTCCCCTGAACTCAGAGTATTAGTCTCTGTAGCAGTAAAATGTAAAATAGGCTCAGTTTCTTTGTTTTCAGTTTGAGTTGGACTTTCAACTGGTAGTCCCTGAGGCTTTTCTGGTTGAACTTTGGGTGACTGGCTTCCAAACAGGACTTGTTCCTTCTGATTTACCTTTACCACTGTCTCTGTAATGCCAGATATTGTCCCCATTGTCCCATCTGCCTCCCCTGAATTCTGGACATTAGTCTCTGTAGCAGTAACATGTAAAATAGGCTGAGTTTCTTTGTTTTCTATTTGTAGTAAACTTTCGACTAATTGTCCTCGTGGCTTTTCTGGTTGACCTTTGGGACACTGGCTTCCAAATGGTATTTTTTCTTTCTGATCTGCTTTTACTGTTTTCTCTGTAATGTCAGATTTTGCCCCCATTGTTCCAACTGCCTCCCTTATACTCTGGGTATTTATCTCTATAGCAGTGACATGTAAAACAGGTTGATTTTCTTTATCTATTTCTAGTGGACTTTCAACAGCTTGCCCTCGTGGTTTTTCAGAATCCCCTTTGGGGGACTGGCTTCCAAATGGGACCTCTTCCTTCTGATTTCCCTTTACCACTGTCTCTGTAATGCCAGATTTCGCCCCCACTGTCCCAACTGCCATCCCTATACTCTGGGTATTTATCTCTATAGCACTGAGATGTATAACAGGCTGAGGTTCTCTTTCTATTTGCAGTGGACTTTCTACTGATTGCCCTTGTGGCTTTTCTGGTTCCCCTTTGGGGGGCTGAAATCCAAAAAGGACCTCTTCCTTTTGATTTGCCGTTACTGTTTTCTCTGTAATGCCAGAGTTTTCTCTCATAGTCCTAGCTTCCTCACTTGTATTCTGCGTATTAATCTCTGGAGAACTGAGATGTAAAATAAGCTGAGTTTCTTTGTCTTCTATTCGAGCTTGATCTTCAGATGATAAAGATCCCTGTCCCTGTAGCTCTTCTGGCTGCGCTTTGGGTGATTGGCTTCCAAATGGAACCTTTTCCTTCTGATTCACCTTGTCCGTTGTCTCTGTGATGGTAGATTTTGCTCCCAATGTCTCAACGGCCTCACCTGTACTTTGGGTATTCGTCTCTGCACCAATGACATGAAAAGTACCTTGAGTTTCTTTTTCTATTTGCAGGGAACTTTCAACTGATTGTCCTTGTGCCATTTCATGTTGTCCTTTGGGGAGGAGACCTCCAAACTGGACCTTTACTTTCTGGTCTGACTTTACTTTTTTCTCTGTAATGCCAGATTTTGCCCCCATTGTCTCAACTACCTCATCTATACTCTGAGTATTAGTTTCTGTCACAGTGGCGTGTGAAATAGGCTGAGTTTCTTTATTTTCAATTTGAGTTGGACATTCAGCTAATTGTCCTTGTGGCTTTTCTGGTTGCCCTTTCAGTGATTGGCCTCTAAATGGGGCATTTTCCTTTTGATCTTCCATTATTGTTTTCTCTGTAATGTCAGATTTTTCTTCCATTATTCCAACTGATTCCCCTATACTCTGGGTATTTCTCTCTATAACACTGACATGTAAAACAGGCTGAGTTTCTTTTTCTGTTTGCAATAGACTTTCAAATGATTGTCCTTGTGGCTTTTCTGGTTCCCCTTTGGGGGACTGGCATCCAGATGAGACCTCTTCTTTTCGATTTGCCTTTACTGTTTTTTCTGTAATGCCAGAGTTTTCCGCCATAGTCCCAGCTGCCTCACATGTACTTTGGGTATTAGTTTCTACAGCAGTAATATGTAAAATAGGCTCAGTTTCTTCATTTTCAGTTTGAGTTGGACTTTCAACTGGTAGTCCCTGAGGCTTTTCTGGTTCCCCTTTGGGTGACTGGCTTCCAAATAGGAACTTTTCCTGATTCACCTTTGCTGTTGTCTCTGTGATGGTAGATTTTGCCCCCATTGTCCCAACTCCCTCCCCTGAACTCAGAGTATTAGTCTCTGTGGCAGTAAAATGTAAAATATGCTGAGTTTCTTTATTTTCAGCTTGAGTTGGACTTTCAGCTGGCAGTCCCTTTTCTGGTTGCCCTTTGAATGACTGGTTTCCAAATGGAACTTCTTCCTTCTGATTTACCTGCAGTTTTTCTAACTCAGGAACCACAGCAGAGGTAGTTATAGCAGAAACAGTCTTTTCTTCAACATGGGCTTTGCTTTTAACTTTTAGATATATTTCTTCCTTCCATGCATTACCACAATGATGCTTATCTGTTTGCAACTGTCCCTCTGTGGACTCAAGGGCTTTGCTTGCTACATCTTTATTGTTAGGTTCAAATGACCTCTCATTAGGAGGTGGACACTCAGTGTCATTGTGGCTGATGTCCTTTACTGAATTTTTTATTTGTGAGACCACTAGAGAAGTGGCATCAAACACATGAGCAGACTGCTCTTTTTTCACACTGCTTTCCAAGGCTTTCTCCTCTGCAGTGCAGTTATTATTCTGAGACTTGGAAACCACGGACATTGAATGTTTTGTTAAAGGTGGATTCAGCTTGAAATCTTTCTGTGTGGCTGCAGTGGATGAGTCTGTCTGATGTTGCAAAATCTCCTCCCTGTGCAGTCTTCCTTTCTGTGATGTGTCTGAATGGCTTCTGTCTTCATCTACTGAAATTCCAAGCTCACCCTTGTCCAGCTCTTTCTGTTGCAATGACAAGCATTTTGACTCTTCCAGTTCCCCTTTCAGTGCAAGGCTTACAGTAGCAGCCATCTGTCTATAGTTTTGCCCCGATTCCCTTTCCTTTGAAGGATTAAAAATGGTGATTTGTGAAGGACTTTCTAACTTAGTTTTTGGCCATTCCCCCTTACTGTTTTCATCTACTGACTTCAAAGGAGGGTCCTTTATTGGTGCTGAAGGCACATTTTCTTGCTGATTATTCCCACTCTCTTGGTCCAGGGTCCTTGAATTTGCATAAGAAACACTAATAGACGTGTGTTTTGGAAAGACATCTACAGCCGGTGACAACTTACTTGCCCCAGGCTTTTTTGCTTTAGTGGCAGCATCATCAGCCTGTCCTTTCGTGGTATTTTTGTCTTGGGTGTTAGTATCATTTATAGCCTCGGCTACTTTAGATATTGAATATTTAGGGTCAAGTGGTTTCAGTTTATTATCTGCTTGTTGTTCCATCACAAATGAGTCTGTCTGTTTTTCTGACGAGTCATGATCATGGAATCCTATTCCTTTTCGTGAAGTTTCTTTAACTGCCGAGATTCTGGCCTTCTCTGGTATATTTTGTTCTACTGACTGGCACTGTGAACTTTCTAGCCTGCCTTTCTGCAACTGATTCACAGGAGAGGTCGCTTTTTGTTTTGCCTCATACTTCTTTACCTTCGGAAGGAAAGATGGACTGGACCCAGAAAGACTTTCATTTGTGATGTCTGTCTCGTAGTCTAAAGATAATCCCTCCTTCGTTCTCTTTCTTCTAGAGATAACTGGAAGGTCTGTCACGGATACTGGATGGATATTTTTATGCTGATTGGTCTCCCTGTCTAATGTATGGCTGTGCCTGCTCACGGCATGAGACTCATGAAAAGGTGTGTGTTCTGAGAGCATACTGACAGCAGGTGCCAAATCACCTACGTCAGTCACTGCAGATTTAAAGCTAGATGAGGTATCAGCAGCAACACTTGTATGGTGCGGATGCGTGTTAACTGAATGGCTGACCTTACGGTTTTCATCTGTTCCTTTCACAGATGTTTTCTTCTGCGTGTCAGCAGATTTGTGATTTGGTTGGGACAGTGCAATTAGCTGAGATACTTTGCCTGTTGACATTTCATATTTAAGTCCAGAAGTTTCTAACTGCACATTAGGTGTATCATGCACAGAACTTTTGCTTCTGGAATCATTCACAGAGTTCTCTGTTTCCATACCAGTGTGATCAGATTGACCTTCTTTCTTTGTACTTTTCAAGAATTTTTCCTGTTTTGCCCAACCTTCACTTTGAAGTTTGTTGACCTTTAGTGTTTTCTGTTTTCTCATAGGTTTCATCACACTGTCATCTGTGACACACTGAGAGACTTTGCCTTCAAAAGTTTTATAAGCAGATACAGATGCATTAGACACCTTGTCAGGAGGTTGAATTTCAGGGATATTTATGTTTACTGGGTATTTTACAGAAATTTTTACTTCTGTAGCCACCTGTGAGGTATAACTATGCTCTTTGGCAGAGTGCTCTTTTTTCATTTTGATTTCAGTAGTCTTTTCCTCTTTGGTGCGGTTCAGAGGTTTGATAAGCTCTGATGTTGACAGAATAGCAACAGACTGTATCATCTTGTTATCTGCCCGTGTGGCCACTGCAGTTAAGTCTGCTTGGTTATGCAAGGATTCTTCACGTAATGGTGCCAGACCAGGGTGGTGCACTTTTATTGTGTTTTGTGATGTCTCTGAAAGGTCTCTCACTTCATCAGCTGTTATTTTCCCCACAACCCTTATCTTTGGCCCTTTCTGTTTCAGCGGTATTGTCAACACTTTGGCACTCACTGTCCCTTTAACATCTGATTTCAATTCCTTGATTGTAAGATCACTGATAGATTGTTTGCTATCGGTGTCATCCGTGATTGTGGACACCATTTGCTCTGTTGCCTGCAATCCACATTGTAGTAATAGGTTGTTTTTGTTAGACTTGTGTCCTCTATTATCCTCATTCTTGACAGACCCCACTGCTGTAACAATAATTGAGGTTTGCTCATGTGTAGTTGGGGTTCTCTCATTTATAGAGCACTGATCTTGTTCACTTTCACTGCTGGGCATTGCTCTATGTGTACCTCCCACTTTTTGTTCTTTCTTCATCTTAGAGACTGAAGTGACAGACTTTTCTGAGGTCTGGTCATCCAGTATGTTATAGTTCTGACTATCCTGACAGACAATAGAGGGGCTGTCTTTTATAATAAGGTCTTTGTTATGAAGGTTTGACCTTAACTTCTCTTGGCTTAAAAAGACGTTAGGCACAGGGGGGGTGTTCTCCACTTGGGACTTTGATATCACAATGTCAGTATTACTCTCTATGATATTACCTCCCTGGGTAGATTTTTGAAATGGACTGCGGTGTGTGACAACACTTGTTCTGTTGTTACTCTGGAAATTCTCTGTGAAGTCTTTAGCCCTTTCCCTGACAGTCTTTGTTTTCAAAGCCACAGAGTGTCCAAAAAACGGTTTTGTCATATTTCCTGGTCCAACTGGTCCAGAAGTCACCCCACGGTCAGCCGACCGTGACTTCCATGCAACCCTTTCAATTAGTCTTTCTGTTGATCTTGAGGAACGATCCACACTCCTTGTGACATGACCAGTTTTGTTGTCTTGGTTTGCTACCCGACCCTCAAAAAGACTGATTTTATCTGCTATCTTGCCTGTGCTTTCAGTATTTAGATTGACCACATTTTCCCTTTTCAGATTTGGTGATCTGTGTGTAATAAACACAAAAAAATACTGTTAAAAGGTAGATCTTAGTGATATTACGCAGTTTAAAAAAATTTAGAAATGAATTTGTTTACCAAATAAAAATAAAATGTTTCGGTTTCAGAAAATGTCCTTTATTATTCGTTCTTTAATTATCAGTAAACACATGTCCAATGCAGGATAATGATCGTCTTAATCCGATTCAGGAATCACAGAGTGCAAGGCAGGGTGCACACTGGTTAGGACACAAATACATTACAGGGCTTCACACAGCCCTCATTTACTTGTATAGATTCACACTATGAGCAATGTTCACCTGAAGTACATCTTTTGACAGTGGGAGGAAGCCAAAGCACACAGATAAAACCCACTCAAAGTCAGGGAAAACCTGCAAACTCCACACAAACTGCTCCAGATTCAAACTTCCAGCCCAGATGCTGTGAAGCCCCAAGACATACCTGCTGTGCGATCATGCTGCTAGTCCTTTATGTCACTTTTCAATATTTTGTAACAACTTTATTACATTTAACATGACTATTAAAAGGTGATCATAAAAGATTTCAAGTTTCAGTGAAACATCTGCAAACAAATGTCATTTTTTCTGCCTATCAGTGTCAAATTGAGTAATCGCTCATAAAAATAAAGTCATTTACTTACTGTTTCACTCCAAACATCTGGGAGACCTTCCCTTCAGCACTCGCATTTTGTTTTGTTTGTTCAAAGCCTGTGTCATTATCGTCATCCAACTCCGGATTCACCAGTACTTTCTTGGCAAAGAACTTATCAGCTTGCAATTCTTGCTTTGACCCTGTAGTCTCCATATGCATCATCAATGGTTTGGGGTTCTCTGGAGCAGCGCAGCTAAACCCTCTTTCCGGGGAGGCCACTGTCATGGTGGCTGGCTCAGAAGGGGAAGGACAGACAAGCAAACCCTCTGGGACATCGACATCTGAGCCAACAACAGATACAGGTAAGGCAAACACAGGTGAGTCCTCCACCAAGCTTGGGGTCTTACTGGTATTACCTGGGTCAGGGGAACTTGGTAAATTTATGGGGGTTTTTGGTGAGGTGCACTCTTGAGGGCTGGTTGGATCCCCATGAGAATTCTTGCGGGACCTCCTCCTCCCTGAATTCTTCCGCCCCATCGTCTCACCCTCTGTCTTGCTGGTGCAAAGAGCTGAGATTGACTGGGTTGCGGTCTTTGGCTCAAGCAATAATCCAACAGCAGAGGGATTCAGTAATACCTTCTGATCATCTGTCAAGGACGATGATGCAGTAAATAAATGCGAATATCCAGAAATGACAGGGAAGTTCTTTGCATGTTTGACTCTCTGGTTGTAGTCCACACACGACCCTTCCAAGCAGACTGCAGACTGCAGCCTTGTATCTGCCACTGCTGGTTTCACGTCCTGGATGGGTGTCTCCTTGAAGGAGAAAGAAAAGGTATTCAGGTGTACTGTGCTGCTGTCTTGCCCGAAGGACTTGTCAACACCCTCCTCGTCACTCAGATGGCCTGTGTCTCTACCTCCGCCCACAGAGGTGGGGCTCACATCTGAGAATGTGCTCCTAATTTGGGAGATCTTGGAGTGCTCCCATCTTACTGCTGCTGGAATGCTGGGGTCTGGAACGAACGTTAGAGACACATGGGGGGCTGTCTAACTGCTCTTTCCTCTTTCCAGAGAGATAAAACATCCAGAGTGCTGCAACACTTAAAACCTGTGTTACAGGACCTCACTATGCTTCATTTAATGTCCTTAGTCCTACTAGAGCGTGTTATATATATTTTAAAGGACATTACAAATGGGATAGAAAATAAACAGAGAGTGATTCCGCACATGTCTTTACACATCATGCTAAACTGTAAGGAAAATGATGCACAAATCGAAAAAAAAGTTAAAATATAGTGAATATACCGGTAATTTCTGGAAGCTACACCTACGACTCTTTTCTAACATGGGCCACGAGCTTGATGCCTCGTGCTTTTCTCTGAAGACATGAACTTCATACACTCTGTGATGAAAATCATCAAAAATCCTTCCTACAATACAAGAAGCAATACATCAACCTCTGAATCAACCTGACTCAGCCATAAACAGTAAAAGAGACAGATTTAAGATGACAAAAAAACACGGGATTTAAAAATTCTCCGCGCTGGCCACAGGTCCCCTTTACAGGCAGGGTCAATAGTCTCACAGAGATACAGAAATAAAAGATTACAGTCAAAATGGCACGCCAATTTAGTACATTTTTGTGGATAACTGAGGCGACTTTGGAGAAAATGTTACGTTTGCTCCCCTTAAAATGATCCAACAGGCCTGCGACGTCCGCGCTATTTGCCTATACAGTAACTGGACGGATCATTGGATCACGGGACGGTCTCGCGCAGAGCTGACGGACAGGCGGCGCCTTCGCAATGCATTACGGGAAACCGTCACGCAGACACACCTGGTTTATGGCGTGTGGGGCAGATGGAGGCACCACAGTTGGCTACTCAGGTTAAAATTCATATTAAATGGCGTAATGAATGCAAAGTTTCCGTACTTTAAAGTTTTAGAGCTATCATTAAATATTTGCTCTTGAGTTACTGGACTTCGGGGTAATATTATGAAATAATCGTAACAAAATAATAAATAATGCACGAAGTAACGGCAAATTATCTATACAACAGTGTACTGGACGCGAATTAGATTAGATTATTTAATAAGAGTGAACAAACATAAACTATGTACAAGCAAAGAGTACACAGTAACACCAAATTTCACCCGACTCGTGTAAGAAGACGTAAGTGTGGGCTGTGCTATTACTTTTACATTTTGTAATAAAATGTTAAGAAAACCGTTCTTCGTGTCAAAAAAAGTCGTTTTCTCTGCTGAAAGAGAAGGATGCCGTTCCCGCCCCGTTTGTTGTGTGACACACACACACATCGCAAGTTTAGACACGACCGCGAAAGTAATGAACAACAAACAGCGCTAATTAAACCGTAATTACACAACATGCAGGCGCTCTTACCATCTTCACGCTGTTGTGGTTTATTATCCCCTTCGTTGATTCCAAGGAAAACAAAGAGGAAAATGAAAGAAAAACAACCCGTGCGGCGACGGCGTGCAGACGAAGTAGTTGGACCAGATAAATCTGCACACCATAAATGACACGACCTTGTAAGGCTTGTTTCTGCTCGCGCTGTTTCGGGGGAGGGGGACGGGGGTACAAAAAACACGACACGTTGGAAGTCCAGATCAATTCGTCTGTATGAGGCACACAGAAACTCCTCCGCTGTGAACGCCGCTCAGATAAATCACTGACTTTCAGAAGGACTGAGGACTCTTCTGTTGTGCAACACCTGTGTGCACAAAGAGCAGCGCACACACGCAAACAAAGGAACGCTCGCAAACATCCACCTGTAACCTGTTTGAGCGTCCTCTTCGCAAACGATTCCTTTATTGTATTAGGGCTCCACATTTGGAAAACTTTTAAACGTAGGCAATGAACTTTTGGTCGCACATGCAATTTAACACGAAAACACTGTACAAACTACACCACACTCCCATCTTTTTTATGTTCACCCACCCAACATTTTTTTTTTTCTGTTGGTTTTGCAGATGAGAACTTTGTCACACACTGTAGGTGATGGAACATTTCCGACTTTATTAGTAGCTCAGTTGAAAAAAAGTGTATACTTTGGGATTCTGCTGCATCCTGGTGTCCAACGGTAACTTGTGCCGAACCAAAGACAAGGCTGATGGCTCCCGCCTCCACCCCAACTCCCCTCCAGGTCCTGCCCATGTGCATAAACTGGTTTGACATGTTGCCATTGAAGCAACCAGAAGGAAGCGTTGACTCTCAAAGGCCTGCCATCGCTGCAAGTCAGGACAGCCAAATGCTCACACCAATAAGGAGGCAGAGGAGTTTGTAAGTTCCTCTTACACACTTAGACGGTAGAAGCGATTGTCATGAGGGTAAGAATACTGTGAAACACAAAAACAAGCTGAATATCATTGGATGTGTATTGTATGCAATGGGTTTCATTTATACACAGTACTGGGAATTTCCATCAAAGGCACATAATTGAAGCCTATAGACCGCTGAAGATATGCCATATCAAGGCACATACGTGTTTAATATCAAACGGACGATTTCATTTTTTGATAAAGATGGGAGAAGAAATGGGAGAAGCAGTTGCACAATTTTGTAAACTTGGGTCAGTATGTCCATCCTACCTCCTGTCTCTCTTTTTCCATCTTTATTCTCCATATACATTATGTCAGTGGTTCCCTCAAGTTGTTTTTCTTTTCACACAGTTCCTATTTCCATATATATCTCACAAAGATAAAATAATGAGCTAGTTCTGGGGATTCAAGAGGAGATTTGAATAAATACTGCCCTCCTCTGATCATGTTACTGTACTAAAGTCATATTACATTACATGATATTGTATTGTATGTATCCTCAGTATACTTGGGGTTTTCGCTGTCCTGGTGACCCACTGTGTATACTGGTTTTTGTCAGAGGTGAGCTGAATTAACTTGTCATTTTGCTGCTGATTAAATCTCATTGAACCAGAAGCATTAATAGGGATTCGTGGTTGTGAAAAAAATCATTTTGGCAGAGAAAATGGTTAGAGATGCAATTGCTCAAAGAAATATGTATTTCAGATGTTTATACAATATATACAATTAAATAGCTCTGTACTATTTTTACAATTATAGGTACTCCTCAGTTAAAATGAATTTAGTTCCACCATCACTGTTAGTAATAATAGCAAGCTCTTGGCATTCAGTTTAATCATGATTTTAATCATGAATCATTTAAAAGTATAATAATGCATGATTTATTAAGAGCTCCACCAGGACAAAAACAGTGAACACAGGGGGGTCACCAGTATCAGGTTTAAAAACTTCTGCTGTAGATAATTATTGATTAAAAGTTCATTGGAATAATTATTATAGTGCTTTCCCACTTGTGAATTGACAATCTTGATGTAAGAACAAGAATTAATTGTAAATGAGTTGCTGTACTTCAGATCTGATATGAAGGTACAATCTGTTTTCTCTAAAACATAAGTTGAAATTGACCGAAGTACATTTATCTGATATTTTTCTCCTAGTGACTTACAATGTAAAGATACTTACAATTATTTACCTATTTATACAGCTGGTAATTTTACTGGAGTAATTTAGGGTAAGTACCTTGCTCAAGGGTACTACAATAGGAGGGAGGATTTGAACCTGCAACTGCCTAATCCAAAGGCAGCAGCTCTAATTACTGCACTCTCAGTTTGCACCCTGCAATATTTAGTCTTCACAATTTTATATTTCACTGTTAATATTACCAAATCGCCGTTTTTGATTTAGAACTTAATATATCCTTTTTAAAACAGAAAATAAAAAGAAATGGGATAAACAAAATTACTGACACCCCAGATTCAATATTTGGACTGAATCTTTTTTTTTGTATTGTAGGAGACTCAGGAGGACATGTCCAAGTCCATCTCCTGTGGACAGATTTAGACCAGATTTACAGGTTTAATAAAATGAAGCCTTCAGAGAAAAGAACACCTTTCTTTTAGTGAAACATGGATAAGGTTAAGTGATGTTTTGAGGTTGCTTTGCTGCCTCTGTCCCAAGTGCCTTCAACAGGTGCATGGAATCATGAAATAAGGAGAATAACAAGGCATTTGGCAGCATGATGTTCTACCCAGAAAGATAAGCCTCCATCAAAGGTTATGGGTCTTTCAGCACTACAGTAGCCCAAAGCAGACTGTTCTGAAGTGTCCAGCTTTGGGTCCATATCTGAATCCCACTGAAAACAGCTGTTGCGAGAAGGCACCGTTCCAGTGTGGGAGAACTGGAGCAGTTTGCAGAAGAAGAGTGGGTGAAACTGTGAGAAGAGAGGTGCAGGGAACTCAACAATGGCTATAGGAGGTGCCTTATTACCGTTATTCTAATAAAAAGCTTTGCTACCAAATATTAAGGTGTCAGTAAGTTGGTCATTGCCATTTCTTTTTACTTTCGGTTTATAATAGGATATATCGGGTTCTGAAAAGAAGCAAAGATTCTGTAACATTAACATCAGAACAAAGAAATGTCGGGAGCAAATACTTTGGTCAATTTCCACTTATTTTTAAAGAGAATATTATTAACGAAAAGGGCAAAGGTACTGATATTTTCTTGTACATATAATCATTTGAAGGGTGCAGAAAAATGTCAAGTACTTTGCAATTTCCTATGCAACCTCTGCACCTTTGCCTTTGTTACAACAAAAAATCTAGCTTTAAATCAGTGTCTTCCCCCTTTCCCTTAGATAGCCGGGTATGTCTTTGTGCTTGAAATATTTTAAACTACACCCTGTGCCTTTTTCACAAGTTCCTTAATGTGGAAGCAATAAGAATGACAGGACAGACAGGTTTTTCTTATCACACAGACAAGAATAGGTTGGATTTCTAATTAGGTGAATTTAAATACCAGTTTTAATTGCCTTCTTTCATTTTTATTTTTAAAACTTTATTTTTGTTTTTTAAATAATTAAATACCCCTTTTCATTTTTATTTTGTCTTTTATACAGTAAACTTTCAATGGAATATGCTAACACAAACAACAATGCTTTTAGATCTGTGCAACTTTTTGCATCAGGCACATTATCACATTTGGATGAAACATGACATTCTTTTATATCATGAGATCATGCTTTTATCCTGAGATAGCAGTTAAAACATTTATGCATAAAACTGAATATTAGCAGGAACACTTTGGTCAAATTTATATCTACATTATTAGATTTCTATGTAATAATTTCACAATGCTTGCCATAGCCTACTGTTTATACAGTTGTGTACACATTTTCTCAGCATCCATTAGTCAGTTCTTTCTAAGAAAACATATTTGTTTAATAGCGTGTATGTCCACTCAGACCCCTGTTTATTTAGAACTTGGTTAAAAAAACATCCATTAATCCTGCCAAATCACAGAACAATATTCAAGTACACATCCTCAATATTTTACTGTCAATGTGAAACAACATCAACATGCATTATGTGACCAGAAAACCATTTACAAGTTTTTAATCAAAAAGTTGCATTGAACGAATTTATGTATAAATGAGATGACTGAAACATTTTGAAATGTCCTCATTGCTTCAGTTTCTGCTCTATTGAAACATGTGTGTTACATTTTAATAATTTCAGGCTTCCAAGGTGTGGAATGTCAGATATTTTCACAAAGCCAAACAAAAAAATAAACCACTTTTGGGAAGCAGTACATTATATTGAAACTGATACTCACTTACATATGCATTCATTTATTTGGCATACACTTTTCTCGAAAGCAACTTCCAATGAACTCTATGTAGTGTTAGCAGCCCACACACCTTATTCACCAAGGCAACTTAAACTGCTAGATACACTACTTACAATGGGTCACTCATCCATACGTCAGTGGAACACACTCTCTGCATCACTCACACACTATGGGTGAACCTGAACAGCATCTCTTCGGACTATACAAGGGAACCCATGCAGACAACATGCAAACTCCACACAAAGCGAGCAGGGATCAAACCCACATCCTCTTGCATCACCCAGGTTCTGTAGGACAGCAGCACTACTTGCTGTGCAACCATGCCACCCACACACATAGGCCTGAAAAAGTTTTATTCTATTGTAAATGATCAACAGGAAGAGAATATAAATACCATCCATAATACCTTAGTGGTGCACAAATCTAGCTGCTGGAAGTAATTCTGTTTATTTTGGATTTAAGTGAGCACTGTTTGGGTGTTGTTCAATGTGAAGTTTTAACGTCTTGCAGAAGGAAAAACTGATTAATCTGCTAATAGGAATAGGTTTATGATTGCTCATAAATGGCTGCTCAGGAAGACAGCATTAAATTGATGATATGATGATTAGGTGGTGTTGATGAGGTCACAGTAGACCAAAATTTCAGAAGGCAATGCAATGCAATGGCCAAGGCATCAGCTATTTATGTGATGGTTGCTGTAGGTATGACTCTTGCTGTCCAGGGTTATTGGCGGCTCACACAACAGCAGGTCATCGTCACCTAGCGTGAAGCTGTTCTCCAAGTTCACAAAGTTGGGGATGTCGAAGTGTGTCAAAACACTAGCATCCTGCATTGATCTTTGCCCTTTCTGGGCTTCCTGAAGAAGAAAACCACTGCAGTCCCTCAAGTTACATTCATTTCCTGTGTTTGCCTTGCCACTCCCCAGCCCAGCCCCGGCTTGCTGCTCCTCCTGGAGGAAGCAGTGGATCAGTGAGCGGGACTCATCTAGCCGAGGTCGAGAGCAGGCCAGGTTCTCCAAGTCCTGAGGGTTACTGATGTCCACAGCGCAGCTGGTATGACGATGGGCTTTCTCATATGGATCAGGATTCCTGTTCCAGACATGGGAAAAGGGCTTAGCTAAGGACACCAAGGGAGTTGACAAGAATAAAAGACAACAAGAATGAAGCAGGAAGGGAGATGATGAGGAATGAGACTTTGAAGAAAAAGATCAAAATGTAGGGGGCACAGATTCTACAATACTCAGAGATGTGTTGATACCCATTTAAATTCAGCAAACAATAAAATCCTATCATTTTGCTGTAGAAGTCAAATATACCCCTAATCTTACCAGTATCACAAAAACTGCATTGTTATTTGGAGGGCAAACTTGAATTTTCTGGCATGTGCTTGTCTGAGTATGTCGTTGTTTAAGAAAATAAATCTAGAGTATAAATCTGATCATCAGTCTCTTTTGTTTCTCTACTGCAATCTTTAGTGTTACAGAAATCAATATTTTCTGTATCTTTCATTTAATGCTTTTTTTTCTAGGTATTTCTACAAGTTTTGTGATATAGGGAAGTCAGGTTATGTTTGCACTGTGTGAAACTGCACTTAGAGCTCATTCATAGCTCAAAAACTCTGAAAACATTTTATAATGAATACAAATATCTTTCTCCTGGCTGTTCTTGATTAAATAGAATGCCTCTCTAGGGCAACCTTGTAGCTTTCTATATAATGCCTGTTGATGGATATCTATTTAACATCCTGTATGTGCATAAAGAAAGAATTGATGTACTCTTTGTTCTTATGAAGAAGATTTTTGTGATGCTGTCAGTTTTCTCATCTAAATTTAAAATTATTCTACAAAATGCACTTTCAAGGGTAGAAAAACAAGCAGTCACCCCATTCTATTAAGTTAAAACATAGTGAATGATCACTCTTACCGAACTGGAAAATAAGTCTATGTTGCAATAACGATATTGCTTTAATTCAAAAGAACCTGAATTGATATATTTTAACTCTGCATATTTTAGTTTGTTTTAATTATTTTGACTGAACCAAGGCGAATGCGGAAGCTGCATTGTTTCTGTTGTCTTTCTGGGTTTCAGTTATGTTCATCAGTCAATTCCAAAACTCAAACTCAATAGAACATCAACTGCAGTATGTTAAAGGGACATATTCTTCACCCTTAACTGCTTAGTTGAGCCCAAAGAAATTCATCTTGTTTACAAAATATTACACAGTTCATTGCAGATTAACATATTCATATCTGTGCAAACAGCATAACCCTCATCAGTAAGGGTACAATTATATGTGTACTGCCTAAGCAGTATACAAACTCTTAAGAATGTCAGACTAGGATGGTTTCTTTTAATATTAAGTGCTCTGCTGAGAAATCAACCATGCCCATATAGTGTGTTGGTCAAGGGATTTTTAAAAGAGAAAATCATGAAGAAAAAAACATCCCGTTTTGACCTCTGTTGCTGTTCTCTCCGAAGCATAGCTCATGAGTTTACAAAATAAAACATAATTAATGACTTAGCTAGAAGTGTTGACAGAGAAAAGTCAACTTCAATTCTAGTCTAGTTTGAAACAGAAAGAATAAAAGTGTGCAACTAATTATTGCATCCATGAATGACTGAAATGCAGGGTTTTATTGTAAAGGTACCAAACCACTGATATGAGAAAAACAGTACTGCAGTGATGCTACTTAACACAGAGAAACCAGAGAAATTTTAAACCATCCTTATCAAAATATGTAGTCATATACTAAATGTAGTCTGTGGAACAGGTACATTAAAAAAAAAGAAAAAAACATGAAGGTTGATTGTGACTAACAGGGCAAAAAATCATTCTACAGAAATGCCATTAGTTCTGCATATTCCTAAAAACAAAGAAGGATTAAGTTGACAGTTTCTTCTTCAACCTTAAGTCCAGGATATCCAGAATATTGACTGAACGTTCAATGGATGACTCTTCCATCCACTGGCAGCACCTACCACTTATCTAACATGTCTGTATGCCAACATGATTACTCCTGTCAAGAGACAAGCATGTATGCAGGAATCAAATGGATGAAGCAAATGATGAAAACAGGGAACATGGTACCTTATGAAAAAGCAAAAATTCAGAAACCACAATCTTTGTCTTTTACATCAGTCTAGATCTCTCTGCTATTCACCCCTTTCATCAAACATGTTGACCTTTGGTACATAAATGACATACATGACCATGTGTCTTCATGTGAGTAGCATTACAAGGGATTAGCTGATAAGGGTGCTGTCCAGGGTTCTGAATGAGAAAAATATATTAAATGAGATGGAGAGTTACTGATGGAGAGCGCAGCGTGTCTGGCCAGTGCCAGCCATGCAGTGGATCTGGGGTTCAAGTCCTGCTTGGGGTGCCCAGCAACGGCCTGGTGTCCCATGTGGGGTGTGTCCCCTCGGCCCTGCACCGTGTGTTGCCAGGTAATGCTCTGGCTCACCACGACCCCACTCGGGATAAGTGGTTATTGACTGTGTGTGAGAGTTGTTGATGCAGCCTTCTGTTTCAGGTTTTAGAAAAGGTAATTTGGGCATATTCTACAATCTCTTCTCTAGAACACGGGAGGTCTTTTCTAAATTATTCTCACATATACCTTGTTCGTTTAAGTTCCGTAACACACCCAGTACATTTTTCAGGAGGCAGTGTTGCAAACGAACTGGATACAGTTATAATTAATCATAATTGTAAATTTGGCTGTCAAAGGGATTGGAGATTTGCTGATGACTGAGAGCACACAAGAATGTAACGACGACAGTCAGAGGCTTACTCTTGGTGTGGGGACCCTGTCTTGGTCAGTAGGGTGAGAACGAAGAACATGAAGATCACGAAGACGGCAAGGCCCACCCAGAAGCCAATCACAATCGAATCTGAAACACAGTCAGGTATGTGTCACATCCCAATGTGCAGCACACCCTGTCCAAGGAGGCACTGAATAAGGACTAGAAGACACTGGCACCAGCTGCTGTCATACCAGATATTTGTCATGTGACGATATCTCATGAACCTGATGGGTTCGTCTTTCTAATAGCTTGAGTAGATGGACCAAAACAGGGGTGTGACTAAAATAACACACAGACAGAGACAGGATGATGCAGCAGAAAAACCGATTGCTCATAAATGTTGCATTTGTGCAGAGGAACAAAGGTCATTATAGTTTACTTTTCATATCTCATTTGCAAATAAAATAAATATCATTCACTGGCCTCCCATCAGCTAATTGAGCTGCGGGAACAAGTGGCGTGGAACAGCATTCTTTTCAGACTCCATAGAACAGAACAGCCTTAATCAACTTTTCATTACTGCGAAAAAGTATTTGCCCAATTTTGTCGGTTTTTCTATCTTTTTGGCATTAAATTTCATCAGTTCTAGCAATATATGAATGGAGCCTGAGAGAGAAAAAGTATGCCAGTACTGTCATTTCCTTGGTGTGGAAGATAATGGAAGGCGCATCATAAGTGTGAAAAAGTAATTCCTCTTCGTAGTCAACTGTGAGATATAATTCAGTATGTTTTGGCATTTTACTACAGCTTGAAGACTTCTCATGGTCTGATCACACTGATCTTCACAAGATCTCCAGCATTGCTTCCTCATTCGCCAAAGTTTTGTCCTCCCCACACCGGTGATAACAAGTAGAGTGAATTGCTGAGCCAACCTTCTGTAATCTCTTCCCCTTAACCTAAGAAACCACACAGTGAGACTCTAGTCAGACTGCATTGTAAACAACCTGACAGGATTGTTAGCTACAGCAGGATTCGGGGAATCTGCCAAGTGAGGCTGTGCAGGGACCTGGAAGTGCTGAGAATTCTGAGTCTTGTGAAAGTCCTGCTTACAAAGATTTCACACTGGCAAATGATTTTAAAAACTTGTTTTTGTGTTTTTTGATTAAGCCTTTGAAAAAACCAGAGATGTTCATAACTATATCAGGTGAGATGCATCATTAACTACATTAACGCAACAGGATAAAATTCTGTGATGTGACTAGATGCGAAATCTAAGAGAAAATCTTTCCATACAGAACATTATTCATTTCTATAAGATGTTTTCTCATTCCTATAAACACAGCTGTCTGTGCATGTCCCTCAGCACAGAAGAAGATGTTAGTTCTGTTTTCTTTCTCCCATAGTTATTGTGCTAAATTTCCGCTATCTGAACGGTTTTCAAACCCCTTCAACAAAGCCCGCAATCTGGACTTTGTAATATCATCTGTGCAGGTTAGCCATCATAAATGTGACTACTCTAAAAAGTAAACCTGGACATAATATGTGCTCTGCATAGCCAGTGAAATCCCTGCTCATATAATTTTTATACAGATGAAAAGAGGTTTGATTCCACGTATCTCAAACACATCGTAAAAAAAAAAAGCTGAGCCTGTAGTTAGTTTTTTCTAATTAATCCCTACCCATGTATGTTAATTCTATTGAACTGAAAACCAAAAGGTTAGTTTTTCTCAGAAGAAAATACAGGTATACCCCAATAAACAAACTCCTGGTTTACAGATTTTCGGTATAACAGCCTTATAAAAGTTGTATCCTTGTTTTGTATACAAACTGCTCCAAGTACTAGGTTCTTTTTCGGATGTTTGAGGTAGTTTTCTCGAATAATATAGAAGATGTGAGCCAACAAGGCGCAGACTTTCCCCCGATGATCTAAAAGTCATGAACCAACCAGACACAGACTATTCAACAATGTATAATAACCTCTTCTTAACCTTCTTTTACCTTGTTTTTCTAGTGTTTTTTATAGTATTGAGAAATGTTTTCTTTATCAATGTTTTTTTGTTCACATACCTCTTTACACCCCTTTCAGACTTCCTTTTCCCCTGATCTTGTAAGTGCTTGATAAACATGTGTTTGTTAACTAATTTTTTATACACAGTTTAATAATGGAAAAGCCTATATGTAGCTACTCATGCATGGTGGTATGTAACAAATTGACTGTATTCTAGAATCATGTGTCTACATCCAGTCTCTCCTTCTGTTGATGTAATGCACTCAATGTATTTTTCTCTAAGATGTACATTTCTTTGAAGAAAATGTTGTAAATACATCACTACATAGTAACCATTATAAGCTGCTTTGGAGAAAAGTGTCTGCAAAATAGAGGGGGGTGTGGTGGCGCAGTGGGTTGGACCACAGTCCTACTCTCTAGTGGGTCTGGGGTTCGAATCCCGCTTGGGGTGCCTTGCGGCGGACTGGCGTCCCGTCCTGGGTGTGTCCTCTCCCCCTCCGGCCTTACGCCCTGTGTTGCCGGGTAGGCTCCGGTTCCCCGTGACCCCGTAAGGGACAAGCGGTTCTGAAAATGTGTGTGTGTGTCTGCAAAATAAATAAATGTAAATGTAGTGTAACTGCCTTTTGAATGGTTACTTGTACTTAGTGTACAGTAATTTTGTAAAAAAATAAAATTTCAGCCCTAATTTAGTCTCTTAATTTCCATTTTAATTGTTTTTAAGGGGGTGCGGTGGTGTAGTGGGTTGGACCACAGTCCTGCTCTCCGGTGGGTCTGGGGTTCGAGTCCCGCTTGGGGTGCCTTGCGACGGACTGGCGTCCCGCCCTGGGTGTGTCCCCTCCCCCTCCGGCCTTACGCCCTGTGTTACCGGGTAGGCTCCGGTTCCCCGTGACCCCGTATGGGACAAGCGGTTCTGAAAATGTGTGTGTGTGTGTGAAAATTGTTTTTAATATCTCATCATCCAAATGTTTTGATGACTATTTCCTGAGACTATTTTTAATTTTTTGGAGGGTGTTTCCCCATTTAAATATATAATGGGAAATAGTGGGGAATGGGGATAATAATAATGGGAAAAGACCATCTGGTTTAGAGACTCTTGGTACATGAACCATTTTCACTAATGAATTAGGTCTGTATAATGGGGGATACCTGTATTAGCTATAACATAAATGACAGATGGAAAAATGTTCCCTTTTCACCCTTACTGAGACATATAGAAGTACAAAATCAAAGTGATAAATATTTAAAAATATACAGATACCAAATACACACACTTTCAGAACCACTTGTCCCATACGTGGTCACGGGGAACCGGAGCCTACCCGGCAACACAGGGCGTAAGGCCGGAGGGGGAGGGGACACACCCAGGACAGGACGCCAGTCCACCGCAAGGCACCCCAAGCGGGACTCGAACCCCAGACCCACCGGAGAGCAGGACTGTGGCCCAACCCACTGCGCCACCGCACCCCCTGCACCAAATACAAACTATAAACATTATCGACATTTTCAAGTCTTTAAATTTTATCTTAAATGTGGCTCAATGCCTCCTTCTTATGTCATTTACTGAGTTGTTGCTGGAAATAACACTTTAGACTGCCAGAAGAACACAATAAACGACTATGAGGGGGCTTGTGATATAAGCATTTGCAGTGTCCAGAGAAGGGTTATTTTATTTCTGCATGGCTGCAGGAGTACGGCTGGAAGACCACTTAAATGACACAATAACAAGTACAAAGGAAGAATGGAATAATAGTTGAAGGACTGTTAGATTGCATTGGGCAAATCCTCTTGATCTTTTGTCCACTTGAGACATCACATCTTAAAAGCCACTAAGTAAATCTGACTGCTGATTTATACTTATCAGCCTCAGCACTCCAAAATGACAGGGAAACATTTGTTTTTTTAAGTTTTGTGTCTTGCAGTAGTGTCCCCATATAATGAATAATCATCACGTAGTATAGCGGTTAGAGCTGTCAGCTTGTAAACAGAAAGCTCCCTGTTTCAAATCCCATAGGACCCTTGATGAAGGTGCTTATCCATGGATAGCCAGCTGTACACACTTGTGAATCACTGTAAAGTTAACTATCTAATATTGTTAGTAACTTTGGGCAAAGGCATTAGCTAAGTAACAATCAAAACATAACAATCCAAAGGAATCACTCAGGATATAAGCAAAATTCAATACACTTTTATAGAGTGCTCTTCTCACGCAGTGACACAGAGTGCTTGAACAAAAGCATCAAGCAAGGAAACAAAGACGACAGTTGACTACAGACTAGTGTAATACATTAACAATGCATTTATTAAAGCTATCAGTATGCCTACTGGCAACGAAGGAAAGGAACAATAAACTCCCAAGTAAAAGTAAATGGAGAAATAAAAACCCCTGGGGGTCCAAGTGCTAGTGGCTGCCCACCCCACCCGGGCATTCTAAATTAGCACTTTATGTTACATATTGCTTAATCTGTTCTATACATAGTTCAAACAGAGATGTTTACTTTATATATTATTTTATAAAACATGCACATTTTGGTATAGAGTAAACAAACAGAAAGACTGTTACCCAACTTTTGAGAGCATAAGTCTATGTTGATGTTTTATTGCCTTTTTACAGGACATAAAGAAAGCAGTATTTTCAAGGACACTCGATTCATCTGACTAATAATTGCATCAGATACTGTATTTCACAATGATTAATGATGAAATTTGTGCTCATCTGCGCAACGTCTTAAAACTTTGGAGTAAATGTTTTTTTTTTTTTTTAATTACGCATCCAGTGTCTGTCGGTGCCTTATGCATATCGTTAAAAGGGGATTTCAATTTTACTCAGACCTTGAAAGCTGTTTATTTTTTTTTTTATTTTTTTTCTTCAGTTACTAAGCAATGCGATCTATATTCAGCCCAGTCAATGTGTAAATAAGCGGAAAGCGTAGCGAGATCACACCAGAGGGATTAAATGTGATGATGAAGGCAACGATGATCATAATGATGGTGATGATGAGCATCACTCACATCTGTGGGCTCTGAGACCCTCGAAGGACACCGGCTCATCATCGTCATAATATTCGTATTCCCACACGTAGTGGGCTGCGCCGCTGCTGGAATTGCGGGATCCGGACATGAGAAGCGCTTCTCGAAAGTCGCCGAAGCTGGAGAGCAGCAGGAAGAGACAGAGAGACAGAGCGTTGGAGTGTTGGAATGAGAATTCATATGCACCTTTCAAAATTGAATTTCTATAAATAAACCACGTTTCTTCTTGCATCGCGGTCAAATGAAGGCGTGGTGTGTCAACGCCATCCAACCTACTGAGCGAGTTACACTGGCTAAGGTGCAGAAGACTATATATACAATAATACGTGCGTATCTTCTTGTCACACTATGAAACAAGACTCGCACAAGTAAGTAAAAAATATAAAAAAAAATAAAACGCAATATGCTGTGCAAATTGAATTTGTACCCACGAGCTTCTAGTCCCCAAAATCACGAACACCTGAATTGCAAATTTTTCAAAAATAAAAAGAAATTTAAAAAAATAAAAATAAAAACCCGGGCAAAACCCGATCCTGTGCACCTTCACTTTATTACCTGCAAGCGGGTCTGATAGCTGATACCGGCGCTTCTGAGGCTCGTTTGCAGCATCCGGGTTCGCGCGCAGATCCGCCGTAATGCGCGAGAGCGAGCTAGTGTGTGAGCGCGCGCGCGTGCGCCACGGGGTACAGCGCGCGGGGTTTGGCACCGTCGCGAAACGCACATTTTACAAGAGGATTCGAGAAATAACTCGTCAGAAACGAAACGGACAACACTGGAGTGACTTTGACTTCGTTTGTTTCAGCAGAAGATAACCGGTTATTAATTAGGGTCGCTTCTTGATAACAGACGTTTTGCCCCGGGAAATTTGCATCGTGCCGCCGCAAGACTGTCACACTTGTCGCGGGGAACCGGACAGTAAGTGGCTCATACACGTCAGGGGATGGAATTTCGCTTAAAAAAAGTGACTGAAAAGTTCAAGTTCCTCGTGGTGACGGAGGAAATGTCACGTTGGCGGGTCGCTTCGGCTGAGAAGGGGCGGAGCTCGTGCAGGAAGCGCGCGCCACCCTCTGCCCCAGACCGCAATCGGCGTGGCGGTGTTGCAGTCTCAACTTAGCGCCTGCCTCTCATTGCACCCTGACAAGCACTCTCTTTGTACTCCACATTTTCATTGAAATACATCGCTTACAAAAAGATACTTGACAAAAACTTTTTGCTCAGAGTCCTATACGTACAGTATATACTGTACTGTAGACCAGGCCTTGTACCGCACGCCACCAGGTACTGAATTTCGGTCACTTCGAGTTCAATGGGACAAACAGCTGAAATAAATTGATTATTAATTTATCACTTTTAATAATAATTGTTAGAGCCGCTGCCTTTGGAACCAAAGGTTGCAGGTTCAATTCCTACCTTCTGCTCTAATACCCATGAGCAAGGTACTTACCCAAAATTGCTCTAGGAAAAACTACCCAGCTATATAAATGGGTATGTATAGTTGTTAGCACCTGAACATTGTAAGTCATTTCTGAAAAAAAAATGCCAGCTAAATGAATAAATTTAAACATCTGAGTGGCACTCAGGTGACAGTCTTACAGAGTAAATAACATAAAACTACAGCTGATGTGGTACTTTGCCCAGGAGTCCTCTGCACTCTGTGCATCTTGCAAAAATAAGGAATATGGAATACAGAAATTTTCTCTGTAAGAGAAGCATTTCACCTTAAAACCTTGCTGTTGTTCTTCACGCAGACAAAGGATCTTTGAGAAATCTTCACTTTCAAATGACTGAAGAGCACTTTTCAGATGCAACCCTCAGACCTCTGACTCCTGTGCACCTCTTCCTCGAGATGACAGTCCAATTCTCTTCAAAAAGTATTTCTCTTCAAACATGGCAGTGTTTTTAACCTTGAACTCCTGCACTATTCTATGCAGGATTTCTTGATCATCAGTACTTACAGCAGTCAGTTACATCATAATGTAGTATAACTTGCTGTAATACTGTTTGGATTCAGTTGTATACTTTTAAAGTAATCAAAATCTCATTAATCAAGCTTTTTACTAAGAAGCTCTAATGATATGTATAGGGCAGAACGGGATAGAATGACACAATTTTTACTTTTCTTGCCCTCTAGGCAAGGAACAATGAGAAAGAAGTAAAATAAAAAAACATCTACATATATTTCAGCATGTCTGCTATTAACCAAAATTATAAGAATACATCCAGAGCAGTGGGGTGCGGTGGCGCAGTGGGTTGGACCTGGTCCTACTCTCCGGTGGGTCTGGGGTTTGAGTCCTGCTTGGGGTGCCTTGCGGTGGACTGGCGTCCTGTCCTGGGTGTGTCCCCTCCCCCTCCGGCCTTACGCCCTGTGCTGCTGGGTAAGCTCCGGTTCTCCGCAACCCTGTATGGGACAAGCGGTTCTGAAAGTGTGTGTGTGTGTGTACATCCAGGGCAAACAGCCTTGGAAATATGACTTCTTGAAAAAAAGTGCTCATGTGGCTTAGCTTGCTCCAGGTTAAGGATAAGTTGATCCAAGTCATTGGGTAAGTTGAGCCATCTGGGGGTAAATTGACCATCAGACTTTTTAAGTTTAAAGTTGAACATAATTTAATTAACGAACAGTTTCAGTTTTGAACTTGTGAAAACAAACCACTAGAGGTTAACAAACACACATGCCACAGTTAGAGGTTTGAGAGCACTGCACAACAAAAACAACTATTCAATGTTTCATTTATCCAGGTTACAAGGAAATATGAATTGTTGTTCCCTTCATGCAGTTCCACCAGTCTTTTGAGGCTGAGGTAGCTTCATCAGCTCATTGCTCAGTGGAAAAGATGACCCATTATTTTCTTTGAATGCTAAGGTGGGTTTCTCACTGCTAGTTCTGTCCCAGATTCTTGAAAAAATCTTGCACTCATTTTGTCAAACTCAAGGCTCTCAACTAAGCCAAAGTAATGGTAACTCCTACATTTGGTGGCAAAATTAACTATTACAAAGTCACCAACTGACAGATCTGAGATGTCTCTGATGCAATAGGTCTTAAATGGACCACAAACACACTTCCCAGAGGCTGCAAGCGATGTGAAGTGTGGGGTGGAATTGTGAGCATGACAATACTTTTTGTTTTTATATTATCCAGTGCCTCATGGTTATGGAGGATTAGCAGCATGGGCTGGTCAGAGGAGCACTTGGTGTGCTGAACCAGATGTTCAAGAAACTCAACAAAGGTGTCTTTATTGATCCTGCCAGATCTGGTGGAAGTACCAGATCCTGGAGGTGTTCCTGTAATGAAGTGGTCTTTGTATCTAACTCTTGGGAAGATAAACATGAGAGGGACTGTGTTCCTAATTGTACTGACTGCACAGGCCAGTCACAAGATCTCCTCTTTCAGCAGACGAAATGGCTTCCACTTGCTTCTTTTATTTTTCTGCCACTACCTGCTTCGGTGTCTGCAATGTTGTCACACCGGTTTCGTCAACATTATAAATCATGTTTGGGGGGAATTAAGTTTAACCATCGGCTCAGTTTGCCCCAAAGCATTTGGTTCACTTTGCCCCATAGCTACCACCTTGTTTGCTTGAGTGTAGCAATTTGGGCCAATCTTCAGCTAAGTTATCCATGGGGGTTTAGACATTATTAAATTGCACATATGTATAATACATTGTTTTAGACCTGGATAAATTTACTTTAAAATAATAGACATTACACCTGGCCTGCAGAAAATTTACTTTGGCATGCAAAACACAATTTTTGGTGTCAAAAAATACTTTCCTCTTCTCCCATGTGCTTCAGTCCATTATAGCCAGATAGAAATGATCCAAGCTTTTTAAATTTATGGTCACATGACAGGAAATGTGCATAGTTGCCTAGATACAGGGGGGTGGGTCAACTTACCTACTGGCTCATCTTACCCCATTTCCCCCTATTGGCTGTGAGAAGAAAATTACTCTTTTTCAATTACTCAGTGGACATCCAGCATTTTCTATAGGCCCTGGTTTGTTCCCACCTTCTTTGTACTTCAGCGTTTTTGAACAAGTACAAATTGTGTGATGTTTGTGATAACCGTACCCTTGACACCACTAAACCTTTTTTTCCCATCCTGGCACTACTAGGGTAATTCTACAGTCCTTGATAATACCACAGCCACTTACAGAGTGGCTTCTGTTGGTAATAGCTCTTACCGATGGATGATAAAATGCCACAGCTGCACCCAAATGACTTAGTCCAATCAAGACAAGCAAAATTGAACTATTCTTGAGAAAGCGAGCATTAAAAAACACCGACTTCCACAGCCATTTTCCTTCCTTAAAGTTGCTGGGCAGTAATACTGCATTCCTTTTTGCGAGCATCAGGACTAATAGGGGGGTGCCTGCTGGGAAAGAGTACTTTCCACCTGAACCAGAAAACTGAAAGATTGCCTTCTGAAAATGCTTTGCTATAGCTCTGGAGTTTATAAAAGCCTTGTGAAGAAGACCAATTTTGTACAAGTGAGTCTGTAAAAATTTAACCTTCATTTGGCCTTTTGAACACTCACGAAAGATGTATAAATGCCAATACATCCTTCGTTTGTGCTTGTTTGGCAGTATTCTTGTTTTCCTTCTCCTTCCCCGGCACCAGCAGCTTCTGTCCCTGACTGGGAGGTAGGTTCCATTGCAATCTGCTTTCACCTCCATCAAGACAGTTCCACAAGCAGATGAATCAGCCAGATCATGGGCAGGGCTTCTCCCAAAAATGTTTTGGTTACTGTGCTTTAATTTTCATTGCAGTTGGGTTTACTTAGTTGAAATATTAATTTTTGAAGGTAATAATGAACAGGTGATGCCAATATACCTGCTGTGCTCCCATGTATTCAGACTGAGTTTCTAAAGAGATTTTCTGAAAATGCATTTACCTCCATCAAACATAACACTACATACAGTATAATTATATCTGAGTATAATTTTCCTTTGTGGCTTGTGAAATTCACCAAGTAATCTATAAAATGGCAAAAGAGAAAGACACTTTTCAGATGCTGTCATGAAGGTCAAAAACACATTTCCATAAATTGATGCCAAATGGAGAATGGAAAAAGCAGTCTCAGTGTCTCTAATATATGAACTGCCATTTATTGCAGCAATGTTTTTGATACTTCCATGAGTCACCAAGCTTTTTATTATATGCATTTAAATGTTTATACCTATTGGATTTCAACGTTCATATCAGACATCCCTTGACTGTATACCCTTCTGGGGTAGTCTTTTTCAGACAATTTCCAGACAGTGCTACTGAAGATGTTTCTGTAGATGTTGAGAAACTCCTACAGTCTTGTTTACTGTTTATTCTTGCTCTTTAACTTTCTATTCTAACTTTTATATTTCCTGTGAAACTATGAAATGTGGTGCTACTGCAACAAGAGTTAAATGTTTGTCTCCTTATAGAGTCTATATTTATAATTATAAGTGTATATTTTATATTAAATTACACACACACACACACACACACACACACACACACACACACACACACACACACACACACACACTTCTCTTGTGGATCCTAAGGGAAAAATATAGGCTTGTAGACATTACAGACTTCATGGACTTTCAGCTAATTTGCCTTCTGCAATTTCCAGTCTTCATCAGACCTTTTTTCCCCACTGGTGGTTGGTTGCTATTGTAATCTCTACAGTACATCATTTTATTACACAAAGAAGACCAAAGCCTTTTTTATCAGAAGTGAAGTACAGGAGTAACTAGGGGAAACTGTATTGCTACTGTTATACCACGTTTAAGGAAAATATAACTGTTCTTGCTGTGTTGGACTGGCATCTGAATCAGGCGCTACCCCTCCTTGCAAAGTGCCCAGTCATTCGAGGATAGGCTCTGGACTACTGGGACCCTGACAAGGACAAACTGTTAGTGACATAGGGTGAGAGAGGGAGAAGTTCTTATTTTTTTTAAATAAGCATTATTTTTCAAATTCATTTTATAATAGACTGAAAAAAAGTGGTTTACTTACCCAGGCAGGGGAAATAAAACTCATCAGCTGGTGCAAACTGAGGACATTCTCTTCTGTGTTACATCTGTGCTGGGAATTAACAGTTCCAGTCCTGCCATCTAGCTTCATAAATTAAGACCACTTAGGAATCTTTGCTGTGCTCAGTGACTAGAAAACCAGTGAAAACTGGGGGCCCCAGTTTCAAGCAAGTAATGCACAGTCATGGTTATTTTTCCCATGAGCCTTATTTCTTTCCAAGAGCATAGATGAAATGTAGAGGTGTGATTATCGGTGCAATGAAATAACTCACAACCAAGAAGAGCAATATCTGCTCCTAGCCTGAAGCATATGGATTCTGCTTAAAACAGTCAAAGTAGAGCGATGAATCAGGCAACCATTAAAGCAGTAATAGCAAACTGTTAAAATAACAGATGTTTGGGTTTCCTCCTTACCTCCTGAAGTAGTTGTCCATTAAGCCTACATTTTCCTTTTAACACAGTGAGCCCTTTCCTGGGGCGAAGCTGATGGTGGCACTGAAGGATGCTTTCTATTCATTAGGCTCACTTTTTTTGGGGAGTCGGGATGGGGTGGTAAAACCAGCATATTACTGGTTGTTTATTGTTCGTTGTAAATAAGAAGATAAGAGAAGAACAGTTTATCTTGAACGTGCAGATGCATGATTCATTAGCAGTGAGTAAAAGGACATTTTCAAAAGAGGTTTGAATACATTAGCAAGAAAGAATAATTAGTTTATAATTACTTAATTTATCTCTACTGCTTTACATTATGTAGAGAATAAAGAGGATTGGATAATTATTTTTTTAACCAACTGAGAAAATAAAGGAAAAGCTCTTTTAGTCGTATCTCCTTTGGTAGGACTGCTAGACCTATACATACTGGATTTATATAGAACAGGTACAATCATTTAAAACATGGAAGCTGTTGAAAGGTGAAAGGAACAAACAGTCATGCGGTGATATGAAACAGTAAATACAAGTTTTGCTATTTTTAAAAAAATATTTAGGTCTCTGGATTTCTGATTGTACTTTAAATTTTATCAGTGAGTTAAGGTAAGTACACAGGACACTGGAAATTGTAACTGTGCAACTATTTATTCAGCAAAATTCTGTATAAATGCAGTTTCCTGGGTAGCTTTAATGGAGAACTTCTTTGGGAGGTAAAGAGGGAAAAAGGGAGGGTACAAAGATCCTATTTTCAGGAAAAACATCTTGCACAGGTTGTATTGGGCTCACTGAGGGACTTGGTGGTGCCTCAATTCCTGAGCCCTTTGGTAGGTGTGGGGTTTGAGTCCACCTCAGGGCATGTAGAGTTTGCATGTTTCTCCCCATGTTTACACCCAAAGACATGCATGAGAGAAGGCTCTGGAAAACACACACTCTTCTCTTCTCTTCTCAGACCAAACAGTATTTATGGAGCAAGTTATACAGTCAAAGCATCTTGTACCACTGATAGGTTACAAGTGGGAGGTTCACAGGCAATCGGCGCTCTGGTGGTTTTGAGCCCATGGGATGTGACTGGGACATGAGCTCAGTGAGAAAGGGCAAAATGGATCAGATTGTGCACCGAGGTCCCGATCCAGTGTAATTTAGCACTGAAAACAAGTGCAGTGTAACTGGCCCTTTCAAAGTAACATGGCAACAGGCCTCCTGATCTTCAGCAGGAAACACACACACACACACACACACACAGACACACACACACACACACACACACACACACACACGTTTCCTTATTCTCTTTACTTTATACTGCCACCTGGAGGTGAGATGGACCTTGTGGCACTGGAGGCCAGGGCTTCATGGGCAACACTTTTATTGTACTGTATTATATTCTGTTACTGTAAAAGGAAAAATAGTAATTAATTTTGAGACCCAAAAACTGCACACCTCCATCTTTACATCAGTGGTTAATGATTCATCTCCTTATTTGTTATCATAACTCATTCTTTTACTTGATTTATCTTTAATCTGGGATTAAAGCTCCATCCTTCCATTTGCTGAAAACTAAAGGCAGACAACATGAGCTGATGCAGTTTTAGGCTATCTACTGTAGGCAACATTGCAGTAAAATCTTGTTGCAGCTAAAAACCTGGTCCTGTTGCAAAGAACATATGATAATACATTATTGTGCCTTGGATTCTACAATGATCATGATATAATCATGATATCAGAAAATGTGTTTATTTAGAACTAAAAGGTTACTCTGTCATTATACTGGGGATTCAAGTGTTAATAGCTGCACTTTAAATTTGTATTATAGGATGAATTAAATATTTAGACAAGTCCATTTAAAAAAAATAAGTAAAATACCGACCTGTTTGTGTTCACACTCAGGATGAAGCACAGAGTAATCTAAACACCGAAGTCGAAAAATCATTGCACTGGACTCCAGAGAGTATAGTTTAACATAACTATACTTACAATAACTTATCATGTAGGCTAACACCAACATCGTATCACCAGAGGGTTTCGTTGCCATTCACTTCATGTGAAAGATGACACTTTGAGAGCCTCAGGTAATGACAGTCTTTACAGAGAGCTGACTGGTGGGCCTTTATTTTAAATTAACTGCAGTCTTACAAGAAGTTTTTTCTTTTTTTTTTTTTAATCTCAGCAAGGATTTGTTTCAGACTAAAGACTGGATCAAAAACACTTAAAATATCACGAGGTTTGAACAACTATTCTATCAATCACAGTACGGTTTCTAAATTGAATCTGGGATGGTAAGAACAAGCAGTGTTTTCAGCAGTGTTTTTTCTTTCTGCAGTGTCTTACTTTGTAGCCTGGTCTGTACTTTGGCAACTGACTAGTGGAAGTGAATGTTTCTTGCTGAGACCTAATCGATCTGCTGTGAGAGCAGGAACATTTGGAACATTTCTACACGCATTACTGCTGAAACCAAGAAAGAGCGTAAAGGAAACAGTTGCAATTTTCATATTCCTCTATGGTTTTTTGGACTTTTCTGAAGACTGGCTCTTTTCCTGCTCCAGACAAAACATCTTTCTGAGCATCATAAAGAAAGAGAATCATTCAAAAATCTGTCTCGGTTCAAATAAATCATATCCAGGCCCTTAACCGCTGCCATGTTGCTCAAGTGCACACATGTCCTGGAAAGGTGGTGCTGTGAATACTGATTTTGAGTGAGGGTGAAGAGGAGCTTTGATAGGCAGGGAAGGACACTTAATTTCAGACATATCAACATTTGTGACTGTCTCTGGTGAAATGCAAGTGGAAATTCCAGGCAGGGAAAAAAATATTGGTTGATAAACTCATTCCAAATTTAAGCTGCTGAGTTATCCATAGAAAATTACAGAAATGTAATAATGAAATAAGGGGTGATAAAGAGCGGCACGACATAACTTCACCAGAAGGGGGCAGAATTTCTTCATAATTCACGAATCTCAAGTCTACCTGTAATTTTGCAACGTGTCCTAAAGGGGGCAGCACCGATCTGACTTTACATTTATTTGTTTAGCAGACGCTTTTCTCCAAGGCAACTTCCAATGAACTCCATGTAGTGTTACCAGCCCACACACCTTATTCACCAAGGTGACGTACGCTGTTGGATACACTACTTACACTGGGTCACTCATCCATACATCAGTGGAGCACACACACACTCTCTCTCTCTCACACACTATGGGGGAACCTGAACAGCATGTGTTTGGGCTGTGGGAGGAAACCAGAGCACCCAGAGGAAACCCACGCAGACACAGGGAAAATATGCAAACTCCACACAGACTGATTGGGGATTGAACCTACGGCCTCTCGCTGTGCCACCATATCGCCCCACATAATAGCCGATTATAAATTACAGCACAAGCACAGGTTGTGTTTGCTTTTTATTTCACAAAAGAAAATATGTATATGTATTTATATATTTTCAATTTTTATTAAACTAATGATTTTAACATGGGGGTGCGGTGGCACAGTGGGTTTGGCCAGGTCCCGCCCTCTGTAGGTCTGCGGTTTGAGTCCTGCTTGGGGTGCCCTGCGACAGACTGGCGTCCCATCCTAGATGTGTCCCCTCCCCCTCCAGCCCTGCACTCCCTGTACTGCTGGGCTAAGCTCCGGTTTGCCATGACCCCACTCAGGACAAGCGGCTTCAGACAATGTGTGTGTGTGTGTGTGTGTGTGTGTGTGTGATTTTAACATGAAGTAAAATTTTCAAATTTGTATTCAATATTATCAAAAATTCAACAACACAGAGGAGCAAAGCACAATTGTTTGAGAATACCTTCCCTTGTGGTTAAGAAAACAAAGGGCCCTGCTGCAGTACCTTTGAGGAATGTGCTTCAATATGTAAAATTATCATTTTGGATCAGATTGAATAGAAAATGTTATTAAAATGTTAATTTTAGCAAAACAGGAAAAAACACCTTCTCAAAAATTAGATCTTAAGTGTTGCTTAAACTCATAGTTTAAGTTATGACAATCTTAATTTATCTGAATTTTTCAACACAAAAACATTATTTTCAATTCATCTGTCCAGGTCTGAATGAATATATTTTATTTTGTTTTTAACACTTTTATGAGCTCCTCACTAATTTAAAAAAAAAAAAAAATCCAACCATGAAACCTAGAACATAACAATTCCATGGACCGCAAGTCAGTTTATAATATAACAATCTAAAATGTTTACCTGCAGCACTGTAGTCTTTTCACCCATTGTTTATAAACTTAAAAAAAACAATTCCGCTGTCATTTCCTTGGATGATATCTCTGTCACTTTAACAGGATTTAAGTGGAGGGTAGATAATTACAATTTCAGAATCGTTTGCCAGGTTATTAGCAACTAATCCCCTATTGCATTTGATAAGTCACGCATCAATTTAACATGCCGCTGGACAGAATAGCTTTTTTCCCTGTCTCTTAACAATGCCATTGCTGTTTCCATTCTGGCCCAGAAGGACAAGCCTGAACTGCAACAGAAAAAGTAGCTCTGTCTCATATATAGTTGAGAGCTGAGCATCCTTCTTGTTTGTAATTTTTCCTTCCAAACGGTTTTGGATACTTATGCATTTAGGTCAAATCCTCGCAGCACATTTTTGTCCCAATGTGTTTTTTTTTTTTTTTTTTTTTAAATCAAATGCGGCATTAATTTTACATACTATACTATTCAGTGTGTCAAACGAAATGGTTAACCTTAAAATCAAATGTTCTGCATGTAATATAAATTGGCATGTTTCCATTACCATGTGTTAATAACACTCTGTGTGTGTCAATATTTAGATTGGTTATTAATGGTCTTCCTAGGCACAGAGACTGTAAACCAGTATCTAAACAGATAATTAAGCATATTTTCTCATTCCATTATTACTGAATTAGATTAATTCCTTGCTTATTTTTGTAAACTAAAGGAAGGTGTAGCCAGCTAACCAGTGCAGCAATACAACCCCGACACACTCCCAGCAGTGTGAGACCTTTCTCCAGCTGCACGATGCCAAGTTCGCCCTGTGCCCACAGCCCTGCCTGTTCTATTGGCCTCTGCACTGCTGTCCTTCTCACAGCGAGAATGTGTGACACCCCCCCACCCCGAAGTTCACTTGTCATGTCAGATCAATAACTGCAATTTATGTGGAGTCCTCCCAGTAACCCTTCCAGCGGCAAGATGGGGACAGGGGTCATATCAGACAAATCTCCGGGGAAAACCGCCAAAAGGAATATGTTGCGCTGAGATGTGGCCACTGTTGTGTGGGAAGCAAGACGAATGCTTGGCCTCTAAGCATTTTATCTGTGTGTGTGTGTGTGTGTGTGTGTGTGTTTTCCAAGGGTACGGGACAGTTCATTTCCTATTAATTGGGGCATAAGAATTAAAAATACGTGCCATCTTTTGTTAGTTCCATTTAAACCTTTTTATCTCCACAACGACACACTTCATACACCAATGAGGGCTTAAATTAGTCACGTTCGGATCTCTGTAAATGAAGTGTTTAAAACAGGCAACATATTTGCACAGGTTTAATGAGATTTTGGGCAAGGTATCAGTAGACAGTATCCTAAAGCAAAAACTAATAGTCTGACATACTGTTTGTACCTGGCAGGGACGAGGGCGGGAGACCGAGGAGTTGGTGTGGACCCAATCGTGGGTTCGTTTATTGCGGTGCAGACAAGGAGCAAACCAGGATCATAGTCGGGGACAGGCACGGGTCGTTCGAGGCGCAGGAGTTGTTCTTGGGACGAGAGAGGAACTGAGGTCGATTAGGCAAGGCAAGAGATCCGAAACCGGGAAGGCAGCGAACGGAGAACGAAGGGCAAAGGATGAAGGAGAACTGCAAGGCTGAGGAGGTAAGCGCGGTTCTTTTGCTGTCATGGGATAAGTGGGTGGACTCGATGAGGTTCCGCAACCAGGCGAGCCGGCACGGCTTCCTTTATACCCTGCTGCTCTGATTCAGGGCAGGTGCGGTCGTCTGGCTCGTGAGCGTGACAATACCCCCTGGCTCTGCATTGAAACGAAAATTTTGTACTGCTCAGGACAGACATGCAGCATATAGAGAAAATGTTGGGTCCATTTCAAAAACCATAAAAATATTATGCACAATCAAGTATTTATAGCTATCTTGTTATTTTAGGAAACCGAATTGCTTTCACACTTCTTGCATCTCTTGCTCAATCAGATTTTTCCCTTTGCTCCGTAAGTCATGATCTTGCATAGACTTGGCGGCAGTGAATATTGCACCACTGCTTCCCTCCACATCAATAAGGGACAGTGATTCATGGGGGGGGGGGACTAACACAACATTATGGGATGTGACAAACAGAACCAATCAGATCAGCTGTGCACTGTATACTTGAGGTCAACCGTGTTGGGTGACGCTCAGGCTAATCAAATCATCTTTTGACTACTTTTAAGCAAGAAAAACTGTTGCAGTTCTACTGTATAAAAATTTAAATCAGCCCTGGTTTTCACAAAACTGCTCACTAAATTTTGAACCTATTGAACCCTTATACATCATTTTGACTAAAATTGGAAATTGCTATTTTTATGCAAAGTTTTCAAATTTCATTCAACGTTCCAGTTGTGCAAGATACTAATCACAGTTTTTCTCAGTTGAACATACTGGTGAAACTGGAAGGTTTGGATGAAATCACATCATACCTGTGTTATTACTAGGTTATTATTGAAGATATAAGGAGGCATGGAAAGTAACAGTAAATAATTCATTTTGTATATTGTGGCAGTTTATGAAATGCCATTACCTGTGGAGTTCATGTCTTTGAAGAGAATATATTTGTTACAAAACAAAATGTTTTGTGTTTTTATGAAAACTCTATTCTTTGTATTATGGTAATTTGGTACACAAATCAGTCCTTTTCACTGAAGATGTTTCAGCATCTTTGTTTCAGAGGTATTAGAATGATGCAGAGGCTTCGGTTTTCAAAATAATAAAGGTTCATTTCCTATAATTCAAGTGGTGTTTGGCCTGTCAGCTGCGTTGCATCCTTATATATGCAAAGCCATATTCTCCTGTAGTTTTCATAGCCCTGTGTCCCGTCACCCACTGGATTTGATATGTATTATGTGTATTATTTCCGGTTCTCTCCGTGGGCCCACATCTGGGCTGTCCTTTCAGTGGGGATTTGAAATGTGATCTTGGAGAAGGGTCTTGCGACGAGGACCTCCATTACCGCGTCACCGCCGCCCGGAGACGCTCCGTGAGGTGTCTGGAGTCAGAGTATTCAGATTCTCTCGGTTGTATTCCTTTCACACCGACACTCTCTGATTCCTGTCTATTATGTTCCCCGAGCGATAATCAGATAAAAAAAAAAAAGATTGCATTACAGCCATTGAAGTGAATGTCTGTTTCTTGTATGGATGTACGGAGCCATCTGGTGATTCGAGGAGCACGGTGTGTAATACAAAATCGCGAGCGTGGCCACCCTCTTCGCTGGGATCTCTGTATTCATGCGATTTAGCCATGCATGCGACAATGGACACTTGGGGGTCCTCGTGCCCTAAAACAAACGTCTCGCCAGGGGCCGGGGCTCCAGCTCCGTCGGGGGAAATGCTGCCCAGGGTCAGAGGGCCGTGCGGGAGGTGAGAGCGAACAAAGGGATGTCTGAGAGGCCATCTGGAGGAGTGACCCGACATAATTAGCTGTTAATCCTCCTCTGGGAGGACAATGGAAGCAAATGAGAATACGTTTACACTCTTACAGGCCCAGCGCTGTGATCTTTGGGGTCAGAGAGGCCGGGAGGAAAGTGCAGAGAAAGTGAGAGAGTCAGAGCAGGACGAGCTGTAATTCCTGACATACGTTTGGTGACAATGGCCAGAGTGGCGGCCCCCAGAGTGACAGATGACAGGTGTGTATATCAGCGGATCGGGAAAGGGGTTTACTGACCAACTCTAACCGTCAGATGGGCTCGGGTTCGGATGGTCTGGGATCGAAGGGCGTGTGGAGTGCGGTGACACCTGCGCCAGTCCACAGAGGTGAAACCTGCTTTCTGGGACTCAGCGAGAGTCTCGGAGCTGCGCGGGACTGAGCGAGCGCGGTCTGCCTCTCCCTTTCATTCTATTTTGCTCGTTTTCTCTCTTTTGACAAAATAAAATAAAAAAGAAAAAAAAAAAACATCTGTCCCCGTCTCAGCAGGGCCGAGCAAATCCTGGAAAAGAGCTGCCGTCTGACTCCTCCCTTTATCTGTTTGTGCTGAAGATACATGGATTCTTTGTGCGTGTGAGTGTGCGCATCGCGTGTGTGTGTGTGTGTGTGTGTGTGTGTGTGAGAGAGAGAGAGAGAGAGAGAGAGAGAGAGAGAGAGAGAGAGAGAGAGAGAGAGAGAGAGAGAGAGAGAGAGAGAGAAGCGGGCAATGTCTCTGCGTGTATTTCTATTAGCTTTATTAACTCTGCGGCGTGCTCCACTGCTGCAGTAGCCGTTATATTCCGGCCCCATCCTGTCACACCAAGGTTAAAAATTCCAAGGCTAATATAAACTTTGCATAAGTGTTTATAATGGCGCTCTCCTCGCCATCTGCAGCATGACGCTTTCTTCGCTGAGCAGAGTGAAGCCTGCAGAATTCCTTGGCAAACATAAACTTTGCTTAACTCCTTACGTCACCAAGACTCTCTCTCATATGGCCACCTACTCCGCAGGCCTGCTGGAATAGAAAACAGCTTGGCCACGCGACGTTTCCTCGCAGACAAAAGCCCTTCGAAGAAATCATGTCCTTTTACCAGCACATAGAAGCCAAGAGCGTTTGAAAATACTTGGCTTACAGGAACTGCTCTCCTTACTTTTCCGGCTCTTTTCAAGTCAAGTTAACGATATAAAATGATGGAACAAGTTCCCTCTCGCACTCGTAGATGTTATACGGACATGTCGCGTGTACCATACATGCACGCGCACAGTTTTCCGTGTTCCTCGGTGCTCGCTGCTCTGTCCTTAAATGGGAGAGATAACTGACGTTCTGGAACGAAGATCATCAGAACCGATTGGCATGGTGCAATGAAGCCATACGCCCTGAGCTTTTAGCAATACTTCCTACAACCTCAATCACGTTCATTATACTCAGTTATGCTCATTATCCCATGTATGTAATGTTGACAAACAGTATCCCTGCCTTTAAATGTTTTCATTGGTATTGCTTACTTCAGCACTGTGTTTTTTATTATTATTATTATTATTATTATTGTTGTTGTTGTTGTTGTTGTTGTTGTTGTAATAAATAAAGTATTTTAGCATTTCATGGGTTTAATTTTTAGGCAATCTGATTAGGATGTGTAAAAAATTCTTAAAAGGTGTTGTATTTATAGTACGAGACTAACATTGTCCAGCTAATTAGTTTGTGCAGAATTGACGATAGGCATTTAATTGACTCGTAAGAAAAATCCAAACTCGTAATCTTAGCTAAGTAATGAAGAAATGTAGAAGTTCATTGAGGGTACAGATAAACCCAATCACTGGCTTTGCTTAATAAATTACCTGGGCTCACATAGACACTGTATGTTTCAGTTATTGATATCCAGAACACATTTTCTTTTTCTCCTTCCCATGATGCAGTTGTGCTCCCTCCATTTCTCTTCATGTAATGCCAGACACATTTAACACAATATGACAGTGGGAGGAGATCAAAGGAAGGTCTACCGTTAACAAATCCCAGACCACCTGCTGCGTTTTTAAATCTACCAAATCAATACTTATCCACTGGGTAACTGAATGTAGAAGAAGCCATCTTATTAAAAATGCGGTTGTCCTTCATCACGTGCAGTCTTTCGCTTTGTCTCAAATTGAAATTACCTTGGTAAGAGATTAACACGCAGCACTGGCTAATCAAACATCGTGATCACATAGCGATTTTGAATCCTTTATTGAGAATCTCCTCATACAGTAAACAATTTCCACCGACAGCTGTCCAACAGAGAATGCAAAAGAAACTCTTTGACAGCTCATTGGCTGCAACTATAATTTCCAATTCAGGTTTGGAGATCAATGGGTAATAGGCCACTGAGTCTTTCATTCCTCTGACTTACTGGCTCCCCTTGCTTTGGCATTTGGGGAGGCCACATCTGAAATCCAGCTGCCCAGATGGAGATGCCAGAACAGCTGCAGTCCATAAATCACTGAGCTGGAGGAATTCCAAGGACCGTGCGAGAGTATACGCTCTGTCTGGGGGTCACAGGAACAACTCAACTTGGGGAAACCTCTGCAGATGTACCACTGTGAAACCCCACTCCATTTCAGAAGAAAAAAAAATAAAACGGGCAACGAATGCCCTTTAATAAACGTCCAGGACACTCAAGTGAAATATTATATCTGTAGCGTTGTGAAACAAACGCAATGCTGGTTATCACTCAAAGGCAGGGTGTCTTCAATGAGCTCTTAAAAATGGTTTGCTGGTTCCGCTGGGTACTCCATACTGTACACACACACACACACATCATATGGAGGTATTGATTGGCCATACCTGCCTGTAAGCATGAGAAAGAAACAAAATGTAACCTTAGTGCCTATAACACTATCTATTCTTGAAATGGCACATAAGCAGAAAAACAGTTATACAGCGTTCGCCCTCCTTCAGCTCCCATGTCAGTGTCGTGTGTGATTCTGCACTGCAATCTGAGGCTAGTTTTGGAAAAAATTAGCACAGGTCAGTTGCTCATAAAGTCTGTTTTCGAACCAAAACCTGGTGCAGCTGTGCAGAATAAAACAACCGTGACAGTACGTACTCAAAGTATGTATTTAGAAATAAGGCAATAAATCAAGCAATCCAGAAAGAAGCTATTCCCCTCACTTCTGTCTTTCATGTTTCAGGTATTTAATTATATGTTTGAATTATTATTGTTTGCTTATTCAGGTTCGGAGCTGTAATGAAGCCAAGGTCAAGTTCAGAGACAGTGGTCACAGCATTCGTAGTCCTGTTTGTGTAACCCTGGTCTGAAAGTTTGAGGACAAGACAGCTCTGCTGAGGACTTACTCAACTTACTCCGACCCATATGCAAAAACCGTTAAATTGGTTTTAAGAGATCATTTGGATATATTCAAATTAAGTGTAAATTGATTGACAGTTAACCAGCACATGGACAGGAAACACTTTGTGTGTTCAGCTACATTTTGCGAAGACTGAGAAAGCTCCCACTAAAGGGTGTACTCCTCGGACTGCGATGATCCCCAAGCACTGAGATCTTTGCTGAATTTGTGTGTTGCCAAAGAGCAGCCAGCCAGATGTGCCTGCAGGCTGGCAGCCGTGCGCGACTGGTCCTTTTGATCCATATACCAAGCAGCGGTGTGGAGAGACCCCAAGTAATCTGCAGTACTGTATTGTATCAGTGCATCTGGGCTGGCACTTTTCCAGATGTTTGTTGTTTTAATTCTCAAAAGTGCATAGCAAATTTGTGGATGATCTCATAAAGATTTTCTCTAATCTTACATTCAAACTTTTAAAAAAGTATTCTCAAATAATATTTTCTAAGTAATCGTATGCACTCAAATACCCAAATGACTCAAAAGACACCCAAAAATTCAAGACGTACACTTAGAAAATACTTGATGTATTCGTGGAACGTCAACATCATTTATGTTCTTCTCAACTCTGCTGTGATGTCTTTTTTTAAATATATTTAGTCATGACTGCATACTGTCTCGATAGATTGTTCACCCCAGTAGACAGACAAAGATGAACACACCAAAAATTCCAAGATTAACAGCTCATATCATGGCTTGGCTTTGCAAACGGAGATTTAGGAAGGGGGCTGCCCACGTTTGCTGCAGGCTTGCTGGTGACTGACGAGGCCAATGTGAGACAGGCAGGTCCTGCCGCAGTGGCTGCAAGGGAAAGTCTGAAGACCAACAGTTCATATACCTAAGGGTAAATAAGCAATAATGCTTTACAGAGATGAGAGCCCATGCTGAGTCAATTTAGGACTTCTGCTGGTGGGACAAACCCCTCCCTCCACTCACCCCGGTGAAAAGGTGGCCCCACTAATTACCCTACAGTATCCCCACTTTTGTGAAGATCTGACATTCTTGATGAATGTGGAGTCACGGCAATTAAACTCTATCACATCCAATTCAACATTCGTCAGGTGAACCTTTATAACGCTGAACTGTGGGCTACTTCTGCTGAGGTCTTCTTTAGCCACATGTGCATTCAGCATGTGCTCAGTCACGGACCAGGGATGAGGACCAGCGCCGATGGATGACACTTGAGTCTGTGCCGTCGACGTTGTAGACTTTCACAAGGAGTATAAAACGAAAAAAGAAAAAAAGAAAACTTACAGACATTTAAAAAAAGTTAGAAGACATTAATGATTTAGTCACTTTATTTGTATCCCTATAAACATAAATTTCTTTAACAAAATTAAAAACAACCCTCAGGAGATGAAAGGAAAAGCAATAATTTTTTGAAGTGCAGCATCATACTGATATTTGCATTTACTGTCGCAGAACTTCACACAAAAATCGCCATACGTCCGTGGAAATGTGGGGTTTTAAGTGTGTGTGCGAGTGTGTGTTGCGGAGGGGGATACTTTGAGGAAAGGAAGAGATGCCAGGTGCACACTTACGCTACAGAAGGGTTTTTTTTTCCACACAACGCCCATATCTTTGGCAGGGTTTCACCATCAGAAGAAACCATTTGCAGCAAAGGACAGACAAGGTGAGGGGGTTCAAAAATGGATGGGCATCCTCCTTTATGTCTCCTTGCCTCTGTAAGCGTACACATCCATTGCGGGGGGGCACTGAAGCAGGTCTGCTGGGCAACAGGAGGCAGACGGCCTTGAGGAAAATAATATAGTCTCCAGATCCCAGATGACCTCTGATATTACCTGATAAACAGGATCCCATTTGACATATAACCAGTAAGTTACTGAATGCTTTTGCAATCTCATTCGTTCCATTAATCAAAGCCTGCATTAATACTTTTTCTGAAGGAGTACTTGCAATGAAGACTTCAATGTGAGCTTAGAAGATATGAATAACTACTGATTAAAAAAAGAAACTTAAAGAAACCTCCATAAAGGGAGATAAAAATAAAAAAAAACATAAATGAATGAAACAATACATAATAAATAAGCAATGAATTTGTTGCTTATTAACTGCTTGATGAGTGCAGTGTTACAGTGGTCTATCACACAGACCAAGAGACAGAGTCTACCCTGCACATAATTTCAGGGCAATCACACACCCATTTTTAGCACATAGTGACAAAGCCAGCTCGGATTCCCCGCTTCAGATGAAAAATAGCTGTGGAGTACAGTAGGAAGGCGGAGTACCCGATGAAAATCCACGTGAACGCAGGGACAACATGTACACCGCATATGAAACGAGCTAGATTCAAACCCAAGTCTGAATGCACAGCCCAGGAGATATGAGGCAACAGAGCTTCCTGCTGTGCCACTGTACACTCTGAAGTCATTGGTATGAATAACCTTATCCCTAATCCTGGGAGACAAACTGTAGTTAAATGATACATTTACACAGGAACAAAGGGTTTAATGAGATTATAAATGGGTATAAAACTCACCTCGCACATAAGAAGGCAGAATGTATCCATGAAGGATGCTGTGTAACACTGCTGGTTTGAAATAAAGAAAAACTCACATCCTTCATGGACTAAAGCTTTCACGAGCTCACACTGGCTTGGAAAAATTTTTTGCTGAAATTTATTAAAAATAAAGATGGTATTTCAACACAGACACGAGAGACAAGCAAAAATAAGTGAAGAAAATGAGCAAGACAATCCGAGAAACAAATACTTGATGCACCGAGTCAATAATCAAGATCAATATTATAGACAGCATTGTCTTTCTTGGCAGAAACATAATTTATAGTGGGGCTGAACAACAAGTGGACGGGATAAACAAGTATTTGAACTGCTGATACTTGACTAATATTGAATCCTGGAGAAAATCTCATGTCCCAGGCAGAGGAGAAATTATTGACCAAGCGCCACAATGGCAGTGTTACACATGTACTGCTTATGAGAGTGGGGGAACACGAAGTCCACTGGCAAATGAGACAATAACTTCATCAACAATAAAATTTGGAACATCATCTGTGAGCTGGATACAATAAACATCTTTATTCGGGAAAGAAAAAAAAATAAATAAATAAAAATAGTGATCACATGTAAACATTGTACAGTTCTGAGGTTTGAAAAAAAAAGTTAATTTGTGCTCAGGTGTATGTGAAGAACTTGCTTTTTGTATCTATCTATCAATAGCTGATTTTGCAGGTTTTAGGGCTGTGTGGAAGCATTGATCAGTCCAAAATGTTTGGCTGGTGACCTCTGGAAAATACAAGCCTGTGTTTTTTACAGTGAAGGCGTGGGTCTCGGAGGTCGGGGGACAGCTTTCCGGGTCTCCGTGGGCCGTGGGGACAGCGGTAAACACCCACAAAGCTTGTTACTCTGCCCATGCATCACCGCCCTTCAAGTGGGAATGTCAGGCAGTCGTTCCTAGGGAATACACCTCATTTCCTTCTTGAACCATTACATATCTGACAAATCCTGACCTCAATCTCCTGGATCATCCAATCAGAACACCTAAATGGCTTTAGGTTCTGAAAGCGCACAGCAGACAGGAAGGGAGAGAGCAAAGACCCTCCTCGAATGAATGCCTCAGCGATGTCAGCGCCGGCTCCATGCTCCACTTCATCTGCTGATTTCAATGCAGCTCAAGAAAATGTTTGTCGTTTGCATCTAGGATACAGAGATACATTATTTATATTAGGCGATCCATGAGTTCTGTGTCATTTATTGTAGGCTTGCACTTGCGTTTGAGTGACACATTTAAGATGTCTTACCCGCTTGGAAAACCAATGAATGCTTAGAAATAAATCCTAGATTTTGAAACAACCGACAGCCCAACAGTGGAGTCAGTAATAAGCAAAAAAGTTCGAGTACCAATGGGTGGTTTCATTTCTGGTAAATGCCCTGGAACATTTTTTTCTTAATGGAAAATCATGGAATCTGCAGGGTCTGGTCTCTCCAGAGGAGGGTCTCTTCTCTTCCACAAAGTGCTTCTGCAAGGAAAGACCACTCTTCCATGACTCTGGAAACACTTGAGTGCTTCAGGTTTCAGCAACAGAACTGAGGACACTTTATTTCAATGCACACCAAATGAACCAATGTGTTGGACACAAATATATTCAAAGTTTTTCAGATATATCAAAAATATTTCAGTTATGCCACAAAACATCTGTCATGCCACAAACATTTCTGCGATGTGTGATTATGAAATACCCCCCCTCCGAAAAAAAAAAAAAAAAAAGGTAAAGAGATTCACACTGATTGTGTTTTGGCACCACTACCAGTAAGTCTGAAAGGGTTCCCATAGGGCAAGTCCCTCGGTCACTGAGCCAAGAGGAAACACCGGTTCCAATAACTGTGATTTGGATTGGTTATTGCTACAATCTTCATGACGGGTTCTGGGCTGCTGCGGACCACCGCGCTTCTGACTCCCTGCAGTCCCAGTGAAGACAGAGCGAGTGGTTTGCATCGCCGGCCTGATCAGCTAGGCAGGGAATTCCAGATAGCGCGCAATCTGGTCACAGCACTGGACAATAATAAAAGTACAGTCCTATAGCCAGATGATGGTAAACTGAAACCCTTTCAGAAACATGAAAATACTTAACTCTGCTATACTCACTGTTTGTCTTTGGCTAAAGTGTAAACTAGGGTATGTCACCCTAAACAAGGAGCTATGCGAACTAGACAAATAAACAATGGTTGCTACCAATCCCAAAGACGACAGCAGTCTCATCTGCTTCGTGTGGCAGCGCACGTGGTACAAAACTCAATGTGGACGTGTGGCTGAACAGAGAGTATTTACTGGATGTGGGTCATTGCATTTAATAAATGTATTTTGATTACCATCGATCCAGCTGCTTTGCACCAACAGCCGAGATAACCAACACGATCAACACCCCCCTCCACTCCACACCACGACCTCCTTGCGTGGTTACAGGAGAAAAATCACTTGCATTCCAGCAGGATCAGTGCATAATACCATATCCCCCCCCAACGTTATACTTTTCTCACAATATAAAAAACAAAAGCAACACAAGACTGTGTGATCGTAACTAACTTTTCAAATTCAAAGAAACTTTCTCATTTACATAATAAATACATATATGCACCTCCACCTCGGAAAAGTAATTTGAGCATATGTACATCATAAATAAATTTAACGAAAAAAGAAGCAAATAGGACACACACTCTCACAGCCTTCGAGCTGCGTCATTCCGCACGCAGCAAGGCGACCGTCTGTTCACCGGGACAGGCAGCTTCCGGAGGGCGAAAACCCTTCGCAGTGAGAGAGACGCCAAAAATCCAAAATCTTCGTAACCCATGGAACTAATTAGACAAGTACCTTTCTGAGAAATCCATGCGAAAACACGGCGATAACTAACAGGTAGGCTTCATTTGCCCTCTGCATCTCATTAATTCCACATGTTCAAAATGACTTCACCTCTCTTCCTTTCATTGTGAGGTTTCTTAAGCACAATAAAATTGCATATTCTCTGCATTGTGTGAATGTGTAACATTACAGTGACACAGCAGACCGGCACGGCGGACACGGGTCAGTTCCGTGCTTCCCCTTAGCCCTGCTCTGCCCTGCCCTGCCCTGCCCTGCCCTGGCTGGATGTCATTTTTTGCCATTTCTGCACTGCGAGCACTGCTGCAGAAACAGGACACGGCCAAACAGCCAAGCTGATGTTTAACTCTGCTGGCATGCAGGGAAACAGTTAAAATTTAACCCGGCGAGACTGGAGAACAATATGTAGGATGGCTTGTTTTGCATGTTTCGTTTTAAAAGAGAAGCACAGGCTCCATTCCGTTCCAGCAGGCCCAGAGGCAGTGTGAGTAGGAGCTTCAACACAGGACCGGGAAGGCAGCCTTCCTGGATGGCGGTCAGCTTCCATTGGTGATGATGACAGACGTCCCCTTGTGGCCCTGCGTCTGGTCCCCCTTCATACGCAGGTGTGACGTGACGTCGTAGTGCGGGTAGTCGTAGAGGTGCTCCAACGTGTACCCTGCGAAGGAGTAGGCCGCCTGTCTCTCCAGGTACTGCCTGGGCAGAGTTGGGGAGGGAGCACAGAGCGGTGAAAGGTCTGTCTGCATGTAGTCCTTGCTGAGGGCCAGGCTGGGCTTGGAGATCCTATCCAGACCAGGACTGCTGACGCGAGAGAGTGGGGTGGGGCTGCTCTCTTCACCATGGGGACTGGTCCCCTTATTGTCACCGTGCGGAAGGTGCTTGTGAGCGAGCTCGGGGACCCCAGGTCCGCGGCACACCACTCCTGGTAGCGCCACGTGGGCCACCTCAGTGGCGAAGCAGGGAGCGTGGGCTTTGGAGGGACCGTCTGAAGCTCCCAGGGGGTCCAGGGAGCCCTTGCTCATCTGCACACGACTTTCCTCCTCTTTGATCATGTGCTGCGTGGCTCGGATGAGCGTCTCACTCTTGCCGGGGTCCTGTGGGCTGGCCCTGAAGTGGTCGCCCCGGTAACGGTCCCCCGAATCGCTGGCTGAGCCCCCATCTGGAGAGCTCACCATGCTCTCTTCATCCCAGTGACTTCTCACTACGGGAGATACATGTTAACAATAAAAAAAAACAGCTTGCAGCAACATGAGCAACACAATTGCTCCATTTTTTTCCTTGGTCTCTTACCATGGATGCTGTGGGTAGATATGACTGGGGGTACAGCTACACTGAATCCCTCGCCGTTCTCCAGTGGCGATCTGGGGAGGGGCACCACAGCGCGGCCAGCCCCCCACCAGGACTCGCGCCCGGTATGAGGTGCACCCAAGAAATACCTGCCGGCCTCGCAGCAGCCACGGTCGCAGCCCTGGCTCTGGCTCTCCGTGTGGAGGGCCAGGCCATGGTAAAGGGCAGAGGGGTCGGGGTACTGCCGGTAGGCACAAGATGTGTCCAGACCCTCCACATGCTCTTGCAGCTGTGGGGAGGAGGAACTCGCCAAGGGACTCCCGCCCCACTGGCTGTCTTGGTCGGACTCTGAGTGCTCTGCGTGAAAGCCGGTGTACTGCGGGAACAAACATTGCAGAAGCCATAAATGCTCGGTGGTTCAACACTTGGGTTAACTCTAAACCTTCTCCACTCCCCTTGAAAGATGTATACCCCCGTTTTCAGAGACCGAATTTATTAAAGCACACCTGTGGATAAGGGGATAGCCGTGATTTTGTCTTGTTGTGTGTAGCTCGGGACTTGCTTCCCTTCCTGTTATCAGAGGTTGGGTACGACAATGAGTTTTTGCTGGATGTCATCTGATCCAGTGACATTTGCAATCCCTTGTATTCTGTATGCCTGCATGGAAAGAGGAGAAAAAAACCCACCAATACATGTGATGCTGAGACACAGAGCAAAAAAGGAGAGTGGAAAAGGCTAACATGGCTAATGTTCAAGCACAGAGACAAGCATAATAGTTTTCCTCAGTTATTATTATTACTGATTAATGTAGGATGATTTTTTTCCAAACCTTAATACGGTCAGAATTAAGTCAGTCGGAAATAAGAGAAAATATTGGTAGTCTCGGAGCATTAGTTTGATTCTTAGGCTCAGTTCTTAGGGTTGAGTGGTTTATTTGCGGGTGTTTTGGAATCATGGAATCTCGACTGATGCTGCTTGTGCCTAAGAATCACTACAATGTTTTGTGGTAGTTATTACAATTTACCCACTCATACAGCTTGGTAATTTTTAGTGGTGCAACTGAGGACAAGACCATTGTTCAGTGGTACCAGAGCAGGAATGCAGATTGAAACCCAGGGTCTTTGGCTGCAAGACAACAGCTCTAACAATTCAATACAACAAAGTACAATTTATTCTTATACAATGCTGTGTCTCAAAGACGGACTCAGACCCTTTAAACAGTCTGACCCCGTAACCGCTACACTACCGCTTAACCTATATTTACTTATTTGATGCTTTTCTCCAAAGCAACTTGCAATGTTGAGCTATTCACAGTTATTTATCTATTTATACAGCTGGGCAATTTTTACTGGAGCAGTTTTAGGGTAAGTACCTTGCAAAAAAAACACTAAAGCAGTAGATGAGAACTGAACCAGCAACCTTCAGGTCCATAGACAGCAGCGCTAACCACTACGTTACCAGATGCCCCAAGATAGTTCTTTATGCTTCCCGAATTTCACTTCCCACAAGGGTTAGCCTCTGGGAATTATTGGTGGGACTGGGACCTTCTCAGCTATTGCTCCCTCATGGTTTATGGCTTTACCTGCATCAGTTTGCTTAAAATAAAACCCGTTCCCACTCACGTGGACACCTCCCCATCGAACCAGGTATTCAATCCTGCTGGTGGATTGCTGCAGGGTATTAGTTACAGTGACTGCGCAAATACATCTGCACTCCGATAACCTCGCTGCTGAACTTTCAAGAGCCGTACAATTACCGATGTGACTGCTTTTTGGAGTTATCCAAGCGCTGCTTTAAAAGGAAAAATACACAGTTTGTTCACTCTGAAGAATGATGAAAAAGCGTTCCTTAAATATTAGCCTAATATACTATATCATGTATATTAGTTGCAACATTTTAACCCGAATCCATTCATTTGCTGTTTGACCATGACAAAGTCCATTTCAGACATCTGAAGGATAAATACTACAGTATTCTTAACATCTCATGCCCGGAGTCTGTAAACAATACCTGTGGCAAAGCAACCATGTGACCTCAATCTGAACCTTACGCCACTCTTTGCAAGGTGTCTAGACGAATGGAAACGATGACTATTCGCCACGAAATGCACGCATGTTAAATGCTCAGCTCGAAAGCTTTATACTCATTGTCACTTTGCTTATTTGCACAGCGCTTATGTTTAGGTCTCTACCTCTGCGGTATGCATTTACACAGCTGAGTAACTGCAATGGCCCTACTAATGCTCAACAGCAGTGTGCCCCCCAGGATGGACACTGTCTCACCTGGGATCGACACGCATGACGCTCGGGTTCACAGCCTTTTCATTCGTTCAAAACACTCACATGGATGAATCACTTCAGACTGAATCCCATTTCCAGGTGCCCATGACTCTTAGGGAACAGTGGAAAGCACTAGGCCTTCCTATTCCTCTGAACACCCTTCAGTTTGTATTGGTGCACAGACGCTCATTTCAAACAACTGAATTATGGTCTGTCTGGCTTCCGGCCTGGCAATGATTTGGGACTGTTAGTTTCTATAAATGATGGACATAGGGGCAGCAGCCATTCCAAACTCACACTGCCGTTAACACTTTTGCTGGCTACACTCCAAAAGATGCAGACTGAAAGATGGTACAGTACAGTGGATGATACTAGTGTCTCACAGCTCCTGGGCTATGACTTCAGATATGGGTTCTAAGAAGGCTTAATTTGAGTAGAGTTTGCATGTTCTCTCTGTGTTCATGTAGGTTTGATCCTGGTGCTCTGGTTTCCTCCCACATTGCAAAGATGTGTGTTTCGGATGGACTCGACTAATTTTTGATTGAGGGTGTCATTTCTCTTTTGAATGAATGGAGGAATAATTATAGGGAGTGTCTCTAGCATTGTAAGTCACCTTCGACAAAAGGAATCAGCTCAACACTAGTGAATAACTATTGAATAATAACATGTTTCTTTGAAGAAATGCTCCTGCTAAATTAACAAATTTAAATTTTGCGTGTAGCACAACTATGGATTGTTTTGCAGTAAAACATTGTATGTAAACCTGTACTATGCAATAGCTCACCTCCAAAATAAAGCTTAGATAGACACACTCATATTTTGACCACAAAACCCATTTTTCATCAAGACATTCTTCAAGACCTGAACTGGGCGGAAAAAAAAAAAAACAGTACAGTAGCTATATAACTTGAACATCCTTATATTTGCCCCACAAACAGAGTATACAGACTAAAATATCACAGAGATATGGAAGAACAAAAGAAACATAGTAAGCAATCAGCTTTCCCCTATCAGTCTGGCACTGGCTGAACACACACTGATGCGAACCTTCCGGCCCCACCTGTCTGAGAGCTGGTGACTCAGACATCATGTTCACATGACCCATCCTGTCGATAAAGGTCCGTGCCTTAGATCACTTGCACAAATGGTGGCTTCAATAAGACGTCTAAGAGATGTGGGAATTGATTCTAAGGAAATACTTTATGGAGAATCTCTCCCCCTCACACACACACACAAAGCCACACCACATGAGCAGTTCATGACTTTTGAGCAATTCATACCATACGACTCAGATGCCGATTCCTTTCAAATGCCTATAATAATTACTGTTGCACAACTGTTTACTCGAAACCTCTGTGCACTGGAGGAAGAGAAAGAATGGAGCATCGCAGGTAAGGGCGACGCTGCTGAGCGCAGATATGAGGAGTGTGGTCACCACTACCATCGAGTCGATACAACCCAGCAACCCACTGGTTCGGGAACCTCACATATAGCTAATTAACCCCAGGGCTTCAAGGCCTAGCGATGCAATCCTTCACACGAATGATCTAATAAAGTGGATGCTATGAGCACGGCATCTCTACAGAGACAAGCAAAAAGCAGATACTATAGTTGACAGTTGAAGTGATTTAGGCCTCTGGGTGAAGTTCATCCCTGAGGTGGTCCCGACATGTCAGCTGTCACTCACGTCAGAACGTAGTTGACGCTGACGATGCAGTGTGGCCGTGACGACCTGCTGTTGTGGACGATGGTGGCGTAGCTTTGCACCCACACCCAGCCTCCGTGCTTCGCCAGAAAACGATAGTATTTTGTGGTCACCTGTCCTTTCACCAGCACTGTAAGGAGAAAGGAAGCACATGAGGGCAGAGGGGCATTCATGGTGTTCATTTAAAAGTTTTTTCATAATTTGGCACGTACATGGCCTGTACGGTCCTTTTTCTTATTTCATCGCTGTAAAGCGAAACAAGCGAAAAACGAGAAGAACGTATACATTTTGTCATTATTTTTACATCACTATTATTAATGCTACAACGCTATGCAGGACTTACCCAAATGACTTCATCACACTTTTTGTGCTGACAATACTGCCCAAATAATTAACTATTCCAGAGATTCTTGATCTGCTCTATTTCTAAGAAAAAACGTGAAAAATACACGCTCAACTCGATCGTTGACACTAAACAACAAGCTTGGGTGCCGAAACGTGTTGATATGCATTGCTTTTGTAAACTTTATGGGGGAAAACCTAAACAGTGCTTTAAAAAAGGATTAAGTGAGCATAAATTCTCCATTAGAAGCAAGGATGATAGCTGAATATGAGGTAGGTGCTCTCTGCTTCAGTGTATGGGGCTTGGACTGGTCAAGGTGTCAACAAGAGATGGTGACAGAAACACACATTTCTTTCCACAGGAGGCTTTTTATATCCACTTTTTAAACGCCATATCACTGGATGGGCTCAGTAAGGAGATGCCTCTATACTATATATTTGTAACAGCTATTCATCAGCTGTCTCATGTTTTTCTATTGTCTCTACATTGTTTTCCACTTTTACTGTTGTTATTGTTTAGTCATATCCCACAGTCTAACCTTGTTCACTATGATTTATGGCTACAATTCAACCACTCAGTTCAGTCAGCTATTTGTCTATCAATTATAATTATTATGAATCAGTTATTATGAGTTCATAGCCTGTCACATGTTCTATAAACTGTATATGTGTCTCTATTTAACGCACATGCACGCTGATGATGGCAGTTAGCTGAAATGTGTCTGTGTATTTAATAAATTTAATTTGTGCTTTGCTAAGTTTCAGATTGTTTTCCCCTTCTTTGATCTATTTTGCCAATTTCCAGCAACTGCTCTGCATCAACAGGTCTGGCTGCATTACTTATTAATCATTCTTATTCTTAGCAAAGAGTAATTTTGTTTCAACTGTCAGTAACAAACACTTTTTTTCCTTTTACATCTATTGAAAGTAAAAAGAAAACTCACGCAAGTGGTGGGCACATCGCAGGTGGAAAGTGTCGCAGCTGTGAACATGGTGATACAGGGTCTTCTCAATCAGGTCCTGAGGCTCATACCCCGTGAGATCTGCCACCCTGAAGAACAAGTTCACCTCTCAAATGTTTTGGCTGGTTGATTCAGCAAAAATACAGTGTGCTTCCTGAAATTAAATTTGCCTTCTTCTAAGTGTAAGATTTTAAGTGAAACAATGAAAAATAAATGCATTGTTAAAAAATGAGGGAAAAATATAATAAAGAAAAAAATAGATTACGTGTATGGTTTTTTTGTGCAATTTTCTTGCGTACCTGGAGTCCAGGAAGATAAGCTTCATGTCGAGACTGGCCCGGAACATGAACATGTTGCTGTGCAGCTTGATCTCTGTGATGGCGCTCGGAGGCAGAGAGTGGCCAACAGCCACCAGGCCCACGTTCTGGTAACAGCCATCGAAAGGTGACATGTCCAGGCTATACTGGCGAATCTTCAGGTAGCCGCTACAGTGTATGACCTGGTGTGGGACGAGGTTGCAACAGCTTCATAAACACACACAATGTATTTTTGGTTACAAGTGACGTTTCTCTTTTCCATTTCATGCTTTTTTCCTCCCACGTTGGTAACTGTCAATTACCACATCCTCATGACACCTACTGCAGCTTTGTGGGGGACACAGTGACACAGCTTATATCTACATGCTGCGAGTCACCCAATTCTTCCAACTACCAGCAGCACTACCAGCTACAGGCTTCGTCCTTTGATGAGACACCTACCGGACAACACAGTTCACTGGATTCCACCCACAGCTCTTTAAGTGCCCAGGTTATTGTAGGAATCACAGCGAGGGGGAGAAAACAGCAGCCTTCTCAGCCACCCAAGGGAAATTGGGGCCAGTTTGCACTTCCTGGACATGCTGTCCACAGACGGCTAGAGTGTACGGCAGGGATTCAGACCCTCAGCTTTGCTGTACAGCTAAAAGCAACATGCTCACGTGCACCTGGAGACATACATAGACTCTGATTTTGGCTGAGACTTATTTCAGCAGCAAAATGCTCAATTTTTACTAACCCTGTGCAAATGCCTGCATTGCAGACTATTATTGAGTCCATAAAGACATAAAAAGATACACTGGCTCCTGAACTAACAAATATTTTTACCAGAGGGCTGATCATTTTGCCTGTCACTTCAATCACTTTTACCTTTGTACAATCAACAATAATAATTCATAAAAGCTTATGTCTGCACAACAGCAACAACAACAATAATAATAATAAGAATAATAATAATAAATGTTTGATTTAGTCACTGGTTAGTTTCCACAAAAGCTATATAATTTAAAAAGTACTCTAAGAATTTTATTATGAATTTTTTAATGCCTAGCTACATCAAAATTTAAAAAATAAATAAAAATACATAATCTCACAAATCTATCCAGTGTCAGTAACTAAGCACTTAATTCCACAAAGATGCAATATTCCGACCTTGATATTTATGAACACTCAAAAACACCAGACAAGAGCTGTAAACACTATGGAAGTGAGTTCAGTTAAGTTGGTCCCACACTCATATTACACTTGGGTGTGTTTTACTGGCATCGGATGGGCTGGCCACACAAACAAAGGTTGCATTGGATCTGTTCACAAACAGATGTTATAGAAAATGGGCAATCTAAATGTGGGAAATTCATTATATATCACTGCAGTCCAGTGCTTATCCCAAAAACACAGGACCCCAGGAAGAATAAACTCTGGAGAGGATGCCGGTCCATGGTAGGGTACCACCACACACAGACACACACACACACACACACACAGACATTTGTGTGTTCACTCACTACACACAGTTTTCCAGTTCTTGTACATGTACTTATGAGCTTAAAAAGTAATTTTGGGGCAGTACTGTGGAAGTAGTGTAATAAACCAAGTAGCACTGCCAATGCGCAATTGAAAATAACTGGAACAGTCTAAAAGAAGACAGAGGACGGAGGGGTTTGCTGTACCTTGTATCCACCGCTAGTTAGGCCCGCGTTTCTTTTCGCCAGAACACATTTCATCCTCAGGAAGAAAGAGCGCTCAATTTCGTACTCTTTAAATGCACAAACAGCACACAGTGAGTGAAATGCATTTACGTGCATATTACATTTATATTACATTTGTTCATTTATCACACGCTTCTCTCCCAAGTGACGTACAACGCAGAGCTAACAAAAGTGTATTTGGCCAACAGAAGAAGGGACAGAGATGCAAACATGGGACACCCAATGTTCGGCTAGTCCGAAACCACATTTTCTCCTTAGTCGAGAACCTCCATATGCAAATGATAAGGAGAAATAGTTTTCACACGTCTTATAGTTTATGGGGCAGATAGGAGATCGAGGAGAAATCAGTTTGAAACCGAAGTGTTTTGTAACTTGTTGGGATTCAGCAGTTCTGAGTGACAGAGAAGCTCATTCCACCACAGTGGAGCCAGAACCAAGAATCTTCTGGCTTTTGACCTCCTGCGAGTGGGATCATCAAGTGGCCATACAATAAATAAATGCAGGGCAATAAAGCAACAACGAAAAAAAAAATGCAGGGGGCGAGGGCGGTTTGTGGTGTGTTGGTGTGTCGCACCTTGAAGGAAGTGTGTATGGCAGGGCTGCTGTGGGGTGAGCACCGCTGTCATCTCATCGTGGTCGGCTGGGTGCACGTACTCGTAGATGCTGTTCCCGGTGAGCTCTACCTGTTACAGCGAGCCTTGGTCACTCACTCGGCCATGCCACACACAAGGAGCTGCCATGTCTTATCATTGTGCCCCCGAAGCGCTTTAGAAAGAGCCACACCTGAGACAGACCCAAATGCACGGACGCAGTCTCGGAGATGTACATTATTTTTCCATCCGGAGCCACCACGAAAATGAAGCCATCTAATGTCTGAGAAAAGAAATTAAACAGGCAAACAAAACATTTCACAACGGCATTCTTCAGCAAAAGTGTCCTTATCGTAGCCGTTTCATCTTAAAAGATTAGTATCTTTAAAGTTATGAAAATTTTTAATTATTCAAAATTATGAAGCATTGCTTTTGAATAATGGGGCAGAGACCGTAGTGGTTAAAGTCCTCTGATTCTATGCAGGTTCCAGGTTCGAATCCCCACTCCTACTGTAGTTCTCTCGATTACAGTACGACTATTCACAATAGTTAACACCAGCAGAATACCCTGCTGCATACATGGGTATATTATGGTAAATGCCTTATTACACAACTCTAACATTATAAGCCATTATGTAGGCTAAGTAATGGTTACATAACAACGACTGAAGGAGAAATCCCAGGCTTCCCCACCTGACCACCATGGGCACTTTCTCTGTCATCAACTGCCCCTCAAACGACAGCATTAACGTTTTTAAAAATCAAAAGATCAACTAGGGGCTGGCAAACAGTTTAGTTAACCAATATTTAAATAGCACAGGGAAAGATCATCCCCATCAATGGTCCATGGCCCTGCCCAGGCAAAAACAAAAGTCCATTATTATTTATTTTTATTTAGCTGACTCCTTGCCCAAGCCCACTTGGACAAATTAACTTTTCGGTGATTTATAAACCTGGGTTATTTTAACTATACAAATTCAAGTTAATTGTACTGACTAAGGATTTAGTGCAGCAGTGGGACTGAAACCAACAACCCTCAGACGACAGGGAGTTAACTCTAACCACTACATGACCTGTTGCTGAAGAAAGACGAGCAATGTGAGAAAAACAGCGCTGACATCCAGCGATGCAGCTGATGGTGTGCATGCGCACATTAGGGCGACTGGTCGGTGGTTACCTGCAGGAGATGTGATCCTAACTCCCGACCCACGTTGTCCAAAGATTTGGTTCGACTTGTGTGGCCCCAAGCTTCTCCTAACCCTGCGAGCAGAACGAAACAGACAGCGAATAACTTTGAGGCAATATTTCACCCTTAACAAGAGAGCACAATTCATTTACTGATGCTGATAATACTGGTGCGGTGGACATACCACCCCCAACACACACACACACACACAGTGTTGAAGCAGAGCTAATGTTTCCCTCCAATATTTCTGTATATCTCCACTCAGTACCATTGCTAGAATTTTGTCCCCCAGTGACAAGTTGTGATGCCACAGACATTGGCCATATACAGTATAATCAACGTGGCTGTATAATTCCAATAGAAAAATAAAGAAAATAAACTTAGAAGGACGAGCAAGTACATGCGCATGATTTAAAGAGCCATGGGAGACAACCATCAAAACAACGGGTGGAAAAAAAAAAAAAAAAAAAACTTTCCTCCTGATAACTGTTAGCCAAACACAGAGGAAATGCAAAATAAACAAAGGCAAATGTATGCAGCGCAAATAGCGACGCAAATCCTTCAACATGATTTATCCAGATCGAGCAGAGCACCTGAGCCAACTTATAACCACACTGCCAAAATTGCCAAGAAGGAAGCTGGGGGTCCAATGACTTTAAAAGAAAACACGTAGGTGTGAGCGCATAAAATAATAATGAAAACATGAAGAATGACCAACAATATAATACACACGCAGTGGTGAAGATCAATAATGAAGATGAGGTCCGCAAACTGTTACAAATGCGAATTGATGCTCAAGTCAGCGCACAGCACAGGTAACAGCGACTGGATATTTAAAATCCATATTTTAAACACCTCCATTCATTTCTTATTTATATCTTTTTATAATAATAATTATATTGCATGAAAATTGCCCTCGAATTTCATACAAATCACACAACGACACAGAATAAAAAAAACTGGGCTGAGAGATAAGCCTAAAAACAGTACAAAAATCTAATGTGACTTTTGCAATTCCGTGCAGAAAAATGAATTTAGATTTATTTAATTTAATTATTATTTTTAACTAAAATAAATTATATATATGTTTACAATCGAGGACCAAAAAATATTCTTAATGAACACTGAGCTGTGTTGCATAATCTGTGGAACTAAATCCTCAACAAATACTAGTTCAATAATATCAACACATTTTACTTTGGAAACAATGTTTTCCCACCTGTATCACTACGTGTTTATGATAGTCGTCGCATACAGTATTACATATTACATACAGGTCAAACAATGTGCTGTTATTTATGAATATTTCTAAAATCTGAAAAACATAATAAAGAAATGTGCACCAAAACAGAAAAAAAAACTGTGCTATATATTGAGTGAAATGCATTTACACGTTTTTGCGCTTTCGCACAAAAAGTAAACATAAATCTAAAGAAATCTGTGATTGATATGTGTAAACATACAAAGGAATAATATTATTAACGCGAATTTTTTTGTAAAATTTAGTATTCATTCTTAAACGCTAATGTGTGAATTTGATAATAATATTAGCCGTTTTCTAGTTTAAATCGCTTTTTCACCAAAATGGTTGACATTTCATCCCGTTTTTCGCTTATTCACATTCTACTGCTGAAAGAGCTGCAAATTGCCAAAATCAAATATCGAAACATGTGGTATATAAAATCTACATGTGTCAAATAAAAGCCTCCAATAATAATCTGCTTAAAACACTACAAAAGGGATCATTTCAACACAACAGACTTAAGTGATTCATTGTACAATACTAGTGCGATAAACTTCTCTTTAACTGTAGTTTACACGATTAGAACCAAGGAAAAGATATTTCGCAAAATTTATATTTAGCCAAATTATATTTTAATATTTATAGTATTTATATTTACAATATGTATGTTTATATTAAATGTATATTTGCCGTAATTGGCACGAGCACATATTTATCAAAACATATATTGTAAACGTAATACTTTCCATTGTTTGTTTATTAGCATTATAAACCTGTACGTTCAACTACAGTCATAAAAATTACATATTTTAAATGCCTCCAAAATACGTGGTGTCCTGGACAGGTCAAATAAATGTGGAGACATCATTATATTTTAACATCAGATATCGAACTGATAAGGACTGCAAACTAACAACATACATGAATAATTAAAAACAAGAAAATCTCACTTTTATATATATTATAAATGTGTGTTTGTGTGTATGCGTATTTTTTATTTATTTATTTATTTTAATTCACGGAAAGACAAAACATCCTTTATTTTAAAATATCACTTGTCCATTTTATGTTCAGTTCATGTTACACCGTTAAATTTGTGGGGAAAAAAAAATTAAACCCTCGTTTAAAAGGTGGAAGGCTCAAATTTTCACTTCTAGTTTCACTTGTGGAATAAAAATTAAATTTTTAAGATCTCGAATTAAAGTAAATATCAATGAAAATGTATGGCAAAAAAATGCTCTAGATCACTGTTCTTACCTGGAAAGTAAACATGTAATCTGACTAGAGAAAAAGAATATTTATTCTGTTCAGATCAATTTTTCCTAACTTTATGTATTTCAGTTAAAAACCCCTGGGCCTATTCAGCAGATAAATCATTTATTTAAATGTCAAATCAATGAGGAGATAAAAAGGATAATAAATGCATTCATCTTTGGTGTGTGGGATTGTGAGATTTACTCCTCTACCCCTCTTTTATAATCACTCATTTGTAAAAGCTTTTCTTCCTCCATCAAGACCCCTCACATTTTACAACAGCTCCCATATGTTGCAAGTGATCAAACACCAGATCCACACAGGCTGAAATAATAGGCGAGGCCTGTCCACAGTCACGCACAAAAAGTGGCCCATGGAGCCCTGGGACTATGTGTCCAGTGGGACCGAATATCCTTTGGGACAGGGTGTCCAGTGGGGGTAAATCCTCTGCCAGCAGCATCACGGTTGCTTGATTGTGAAAAGGTCTGACATCCACATGCATAAATAGGCCTCTCCATCTCTGCCGCAGTCATGATTTCTTTTTCATAACCTTCCTGTCACACACATTCAGCTTTGGAATACACTTTTTACAAGATATATAATGAAACAAGTGCTGCACAACATTTCAATTGTTACACGTATCAATAATTCATTTGTAATTGAAATTATAGCAAAACTTACATTATAAGTATTATTGTTGATATTACTTTTGTTGGTGCTGCTCGTGCAAGCATGTACTTTGGTTCAAAACTTCCAGTTTCACCAGTTTAAATAACGGATGATTTTAACTTGAAAAAATCGTGTTATGTATCATTCACAAAAGGTATAATACATACAATCTTATTTAAACACCCCCCAAAAGGGTATATAATGATATTTCTGAATTGTCATTGTACATTTATTCAACACAGCAATTATTATTATTATTATTATTATTAGTAGTAGTAGTAGTAGTCATAGTATTTTATTTAGTATTATTATTATTAGTTTTAGTAGTAGTAGTAGTAGTACTATAGTAGTAGTAGTACTTTCTAATTCCAGATTCACCAGTTTAGTGAATATTTCTGTATTAAAAAACCGTGTTATGGATCTCGCACAAAGGGCAAATACACACGATTTTATTACGCCAAAAATGGGCATATAATGATACTTCTAAATGATCCATTTATATTTTATCAGCATAGCGACTATTATTATTTACATTTTCTGAGCAATGTTTATTATAAAAGCGCAGAGCTCCCGCCTTTATGTATTTGAGGGTATGTGAGAGTGTCGCGCTGTGACGCACAGAAGTACAGACAGATACAGGTGAGGTGCGGAAGCAACTGACCTTCAGGGAACACGATCCTCATTTTAAGGTAGCTGGTGGTCAGTCGGATGATGGACGCCTTGTCCAGCTGAGACGTGATGGCCGAGGGCAGAGGCAGCATCTTGGCCAGTTCGTAAAATTCACTGTTCTCTTTCTCTCGTCTCGTCCGAGCAGCAGTCTTGGACTTCTCCTTCATCGTGTTTCTCCTGCACGTCTCTCTTCTCCTCTGCTTTATGATCCGTTTTGTTTTTTTTTTTTTTTTTTTTTTTTTTTGGATTTCACAGTCCCTCTCTCAAGTCAGGAGAAAAGGACGACTGTACAGTAAAGGCAGAGGGAAGGACATCCGGCTGGACTCACACAGGGCTCCAGATCGCCTCCACACCTGTGGCCACGATGGACAACTTCGTGTGCTGCGCTCATACTCGAAGAAATACCGCTCGCTGTGACTCGCTCGCGCGGGCGACAGACGTCCGGCGTCCTCAGTGCGAACGCGCTCCTGTGGCAGAGCTCCGCTGTGATGTTTTCAAAGAGAAACAACACATCGCTGAGGAAAGAAAACAAAACGGATTTTAAAGAGAAATCACACGTAGAAATTCAAATTGTTAGAAAGAAACGGCAGCAGACTACACCATCGCCGAACAACTCCGGTAATTCTCAAAAAGTTTAGTTCTGAATTATTTATGACTTTGAAGTGTCTGCAAGAAAAAGAATAAGTAAATGTAAGCGCAGTTCTTCAAAGCAGTGCACGCAAATTTATTAAAAGTAGGAGTTAAACAGTCGATCGGTCAAATGAAATAAGCATATTTGACACAGGCGTTCTGGTAGGGTCCCATGTGGACAATAACAACTTTTGATTGATTTTTCTAAAATGGTTTTCGCATTTTTCTTTGCCTAATTATGTGCACAAAAAAAAAAAAAAACGGCAGCACGTAAACAGGTGTGTGCGAGACTCTTACCGCGCCTCGCGCACAACAAGCACGCGCGGTCCTCAGAGATGGCGCGTTCCCGTGACCGCTTTCACCTCTCCCGCCACTTCATTTCTCCACGAGCTCCTTGCGGAATCCCACCCGGACCGGCTCGCGAACACGTTACCGAGCACACATCTTCAACTTGGGGTGTAAGAGAGTGTCTCGGTGTGTTTCGGCCCCCCTCCCTTCCTTCCTTCCTTCCTCCCTTCCTCCACCCCCCCTCCTCCTCCTCTTGTGCAGGCTCTCTGTCAGTGTCAGTGTGGACGCGCTCAAACCCGGCCCACAGCCCCCCCGCAGCCTCAATCGGCCGCTTATTGGGCTCTACCTGTCCAAACGGTAACCGGGGGGGAGGTGTCCCCCAGGTAAGTCTAATTTGTCCCCATATCCCAGTATCTGTGTGTAACATCGAGCACTACTAATAATACACTACCCCCCCCCCCCCCCCCCCCCCACGCAATACAAGACAAGTAGTAATATCAGTGTACCTGCTCCACCCCCCCCACCCCCCACTCGGGCGGGGACGCTTCAGGTGATTCAGGGATTTGTACAGAAAACACAGAGCTGACCCCTGACCCTCAGAAGATCACTGTGCGCGTTCACGCACGTCGCGATGAATGAGGAGTCCTCGGAGAGCGCGCGCCAATGTGTTGATCCGAAGCAGAAACGCGCGCGAGTGTTGCTGCGCTTGGTGCGGCCCATTAGTCTGGAGAGACAACGCGGTGTGTCCGGGCTTTGCTTAAAGTGGAAGGATGATTTCGCTGAAGCTCGTGGCAAATGCGTGAAAAGCTCGAACATGAAGATGAAGCGAGAGGAAGCCACTTAAGTCTAAGAGCAAAGTTTTTCAAACGTTCCGTTATTTAATATGTAATAATAACTTATTACCTTATTATGTGAAATACGTACTTAAAATGAGCATATGCTGATTTGTATTTTTTTCGCTTTAATTAACATGCATATATCCATTTAAATAGTTTTATTCCTAAAATCAGAAGAAAGAGAACTTCTCACATTTTTTCTCTTTCGCTGATTTCGATTTTTTTTTCTGTTTTCATTGCAGTAGGTTCAAAATTAAGATTATAATGCAAAATCATATTTTTTTTTCGCAGCTACAAATATTTCTGTAGTTTTATTACGAAAAAAGTCATTTGCAGTCTAATTGTCGTTCGAAAGAAAAGCCTCTTGAATAAAAACATTTAAATTATGTTCTAGGAGAATGAATGGAAAACACACAGCTCAGTGCATACTGGATATAAAAATAGGGATTTTTTTCTCGGACTGAAATAAGTTATTTGCAATATCTAAAGCATTTTTTTTCAGTGTTGGTGCGTTAGTGTGAGTAATCAGAACTTCTTTATTTTTTACATAACCTGTATTGTTTCTAACTAAATTGGATTGTTTATTACTATTATTTTGATTATTGTTTCGGCATAATAATTTGTATAAAAAGTATTATAACAATAAGTGCACAGTATAAAACAATACCTTAATCGATAAATTAATTAATAGCTATGTAAACATAATTTTTTCCATTACAGCCCAAGAGCTGTAAAAAATAACTGCATGTGAGCACAAATACCAAAAAATAATCAAGGCAGTGGGAAAAAAATTAGCTTAAACATGTTTTTAAGAATTATGCATCATTGTGAAATGTTAGATAACAGAACGAGAGGCAGTAAAGCCGATGGGATACTGAAAAAGACGCTCTCGCACGCGGATAGACACACATATAAATACCCACCAACACCTATTTACGTTTGTTTATTTAGCAGACGCTTTTCTCTAAGTCCCTTCTAATGGATACTATGTAGCGTTACCAGTCCACACACCTATTCACCAAGGTGACTTACACAGGGAGAACATGCAAACTCCACACAGACTAAGCGGGGATCGAACCCACATCCTCTCACACACCACCCAGGCGCTGTGCCATCGCGCCACCCGTACAGGTATATATATATATATCATCATGTACACAGTATACACACACCTGCGCTCTATCTCTCACACACTCTCTCTCTCTTTCTCACTCTGTCTCGGAACAGTGTCGGTCCAATGACCCCATTAAAGGTGGATCCACCTGCGGCGGGTCCGAGTCACGGGAAATGAGGCCGGCGCTTCCAGGCGCACGGAGCGGTTGCCGCTGCTTTAACCTTTCCGTGAAACCCGCATTTAGTGCCAATTAAAGGGCTTCAGCAGGAAAGAGAACAATTGAAACTACTCCACTTGGTCAAGTCTACAGGACGGACCTGAGGAACGTGACTGTCATTACACGCTTCACTATGGAAAATGCACCTAGACAGCTGCTGTCGGTACAGTACAGTACAGTACTGCAAAATACACTGCTGGAAATGAGAGCCTTTCGTTTTGTTTTGTAAGGACGGCTCTAGTGGATGTGAGAGAGCCACCTTTAATTAATGCCAGCAATTGCATTTATTATTACATATGCACTCTTTATTGGTTCACAGTTTGCGCACCTGTTTATTATGAGCTCATACGCTGATGTGTCTCGCGGTTCACTCGTTTCTGCACATGTGCTCAGTCTTACCTTTATTTTTGTTCTATTTCGTGAATCAACATCTTAAAATGTCCAACTACAACTACATCAACCCCTACTACAACTCTTTATTTTTACAAATGTATGGATGGTTTTACTGTTTTGTTCAAACAAGGAACTCTTGGGACGTCCCCTAAACTGTACATCTGAGGTTTCATATGCTTACATGCTGAAGTATCTACATTAATCATTCATACACACACGCACACGCACACGCACACGCACGCACACAGTCTTACACATTAGTGTTACATTTTACCACTTGTAGAACGTAGATTTCCTCACTGGCACCCTTTAGTAAGGAAAAATAGAAGATACATATAATTGCTCTGCACTCTTTAGAGTCTTTTCATTTTGTTGCGCATTGAGCTCTTTCACAAAAGAAAATAAGCTGGTCAACAAATATTGTCCGTTGTCTAGACAACGAAGACAAGGCGGAGACAAGGGTTTAGAAATCGATAGATAAAAATAAAAAATATTTTGCTGTTACCATTTTCTTTTTCTATCTTTTGAAAAATCTCTTTGCAAGAAATACTGCAACACCCCCCCCCCCCCCCCTCCGCTTCAATTCCTGACAATGAAGTTACTATGTGGCACTGTTATAATTTCCCTTGATTTTTTTACATTACATTTACATTTATTCATTCAGCTGACACTTTTCTCCACAGCGATATACAATGATAAGCTATTTTTAAAATAAATTATTTACCCATTTATATAGCTGGGCAGTTTTACTGGAACAATTTTTAGGGTATGTTCTATCTTGCTCAAGGCTTCTCAAGAGTTTTTATTTTTATCTTATTTTGCGATTGTGTTCATTTACTTGGAAATGGTTGGAAACCCGTTTAGTAATAATACAGGTGTACAACTTTAGGGTGTGACATATAGTTTTACAATGCATTTTTATATATCACATGTACCATAACCATATGTATCGGAAATGTTTTTCAGCATTTGTAGATTTTGCAGTTAATTTTCTGCTTATGAAGACAGATAAGATTGTTCCCACTGAAGATGAGCAGAAAAATCACCCACTGTGAAATGGATGTATTTGATCTCTGAGGCTGAAAACAACAAGGGGGAAGTTTAGAATTGAACATTTAACAATTACACACCAGTACTCTTAAGGGAACCAAAGGTAGTTGTAATGATTAAGAGAAAAAACAAACTAGTATGGATGTTTACATCTGGAATAACTGTACTTTTAAAAACAGATGTCAGCAGGTATCTTAGCTGTTTTTTTGCAACGTGTGGGGTTCCACGCAGAGCCAGAACAGGTTCCTTTATCACACTTCTGTAAGAACCATGTTCTGGGAGCTCTCAGTGTGAGTGAGGGCTGGGGATGCCTTTGTGTTTTCCGTTTTGATCGGACTCCCTGGTCAGCCTGATGTGCTCAGAGCTACGGCCTGGAAATCACGGGTCTCAGAACTGAGGAGTATCAGTTGGAATTTTAGGTGGGAGCTGTTGTGCCTCAGAGTGAGGGCACGAATTTCGCAGTCAATGGGTTTTCTATAAAAATATGTGATATGTGAAACCATACTTTCTTTAAGACCAAAAAATGAACTGAATTTTAAAGTGCATGTTGAATAATATATAATCATAAGGTTGGCAAATATTTGTTTTTTCTGTCTAAGCTTTTATCCTCTGTGTACTCACTCTGAGAGTATTGAGCAGCTTGAGTTATTATCCAAAGTGAAGGTATCTCGCAAGCAAATAAAATATTCCTTTATACACTGATACTGCGAGTGATGGGTAAGATCTGTACACTTGAATGCTGTAGACACTAAAAATGTAATTTACGAATGTAGATCAAACACTTTCACTTGTATTTTAGGGCTCACCGAGGGCAAGATTTTTAATAGGTTAGTGTGCAAATGTATGTATGATTTAGACTGACAGTAAGTCAGTACTGGACAGCACACCTGTGTGCTCTGAGATGCTGTGAAAAAGCTCATCTGCACCTTTGGAAAAAAAGTGTCAGATCAGCTGCAATCCGTTTTGTCAAAAAAGAGAAAGATAATGAAATGTATCACAATTTATGTAGCTTTTAATATATATAGTGATTTTTTAACACATTGTAAAAGCATTTTAATAAGCGTATTAATAAGTAGTGCATGTGATGCTTCCAAACACCATCTGCTGCTCTTGCAATCGGGATCAGGGTTTCTACACCTAGTGTCTGTCTCACCACAAGGGGGCGTAGTCAAGAAAGGGGGCTTTTGGACTGAATACCCTCCCCGAGTTTTCTTATAATCTGTAACACTGTCCGGAACAGCATTCGTCTGGTTTGTCACGCCAAATCCCTTCCCTTACCGGCACCCCACAAACAAAATGATTTCTCTTGCTCGGAATGAAGTAGATGAGAATGGAGAAACCAGAAAATGACAATGGCTGAAAGGTGGGGAAGCGGACAGCGGACAGACAGAGAGAGAGAGAGAGAGAGAGAGAGAGAGAGAGGGAGAGCGAGAGAGAGAACCGCTCAACATCAGCCCGACATATTTATCCGAGGATTAATCTCCATTGAGCGCATCAGACGAGAACGCGCCGGCGCATGCCGTTATTTAATTAGTGCCCGCGCGCTCCGTAGGGGAGCCGCGCGCCTCCTGCATACTGATGCGTGCGCGTACGCTCGAGCCGCCCGTGGAGCCCCGCCCCTTCTCATTACCCAGCCAATTAGCACTTAAATTGGTGCTGTGAGCCCCTCTCGTTTCGGGAGTAATTGGAGGATGTCGGACGTCGGCGAACGGCCCGCTGCGCGGCGCAACAGATTGTCTCTCAAAAGGGGACCAGAGCTTTGGGGGTGGGTTGGCGGGGGTAGGATGTGGGGGGGGGCCCACAAAAGCTGGGCACGAGACAAAGATACAGCGAAATGACAGAGTGTAGGGGATCCTACGCGCGTGGGATTTTGTGCGTCTGTGTGTTTCCTTTATTGTTTCATGTCACCAGTCAAGGTAATTATAAGTAAATCCACAGAACAAGCTGCAAAAAACATTACAAACTGAATGCAAAATAAGTGCCAAGGGAGGCGGGATTTATAGGAATTTAAGCAGACATAAATAAAGACTAAAGGAGGGCCGAGGTTAAGGATGTAATCATGTAGCAGAACATAAAATAGATCACAAGCCAGTGTTTGACTGATGTAACTGTAATGACCTCAAAGAACAAAAACATATTAAATAAAACACAAGAATACTGTTTTTCACTCACAATGTTTAAAGGCTTCTTAAGTTAATTTATTTTTGAAATCTATAATACTTTAAAGGTATGGATAGCGGACCGTCGCACAGTTTCCGGATGTACTGTATGTCTTTTGTGAAATTGCAGTAGTGAAATGTTATGGTCATTTATGTAGAGGTCACTAATAACCAACACGCAGCACTTCCAAAATTTTAAAAAACAATATGTGTACTATGTGAAACATATTTTTTTTGATTGATCAACACGTTTTTAACAGCTGACTGACACATATTCCCAAGATGTTCATAACCAAATCCTCAAGTACAAAGGCATGAGAGCCCCGGGTCACTAAATGGTTGGCCACGATAAATAGCGATGGGTTACAACAATCAAAGGGATGGATCAGATTATGATCTTTATGGTTCTCACTGAGATTAGAGTGATCAGGCTATGCGAGCAGAGCTATGAGTTAGGTTGTGAATGTAAGCACTGGGAATCAGGCAGTTGTTGGGTAATAACAAACAGCTGTACAATACATTTCCAAGGGTCACTGGTTTGAAGTGTCTGCAGAATGAGGAATGTTGTGTGGCAAATATTCAAAGGTGACACGCTAAATCCCAAGCACGTGAGACCTTTGGACAAGCCAAGCCAACCGTGAAAAAAACTTCCCATTTGCTTCTTGCGCCAAATGTGACAAATTCTGTCCATTTTGTTGGTGGGGGGGACAAGGAATTCCTTGATGCCTTGAACTATGCATTTATATTAAAAGCATAATTTTATAGGATGGCATCCCAATAAGACATCTGGAAGAATTCATATTTCACTGAGAAATATTTATTTTCACTGGAGATGGAATGCTTTGAGTGTTTCTTATTGATTGTGTCTTGACAACTGTATTAAAAACTCCACATTAATTACATATGTGAAAGAAACTATATATTGTATAGTCGAGACCCTCAGTTATTACATCCCTTTGATTTGGTGTATAACTCTTGTTCCACTGCCGGGGATTTATAACGTGTCTGTTTTTGATGCACTTTCTAAAATTCACTTTAAATGAGTCCCGTATTTTTGTGGTGGCTTTCGAATGAGAGTGACATGAGGCTAGGATGCTGTGCTGCCACTACTCAGTCCATGACATCATGCTTCTGTCTGTCACATACTCTCCCAGAACCCTGACTTTCTATTGGCCCTGGTTTCACATCTTACCCCAAACAGCATCCCTAATTTGGCATGAAGTTTGGCACTGCCAGGCTGTAGCAAGCAGGTCAAGACCCCCGTTCTATCCCTCACAGACGTCTGTGCAAGCCGAGCTGGAAATCCTGTTAATTCGACCGCGCTGCTGCAGGCTGTCATGGGGGGGAGGGATGGGAGGGTGAGTGAGTGTGTGTGGGGTGGGGGTTTGCCTCCTTCCATCCTCGCTTTCCATTTTTATTGCCTTCTTACAAATTGCCTGTCCCTGCAGGAAGCCACGCTTAACATCTGCATTGTGAGCGCGAACAGATCCCACCCGCCTTTCAGGAGCGGATTCTCATACTGTGTGCCCAGGATGGAGCGAAGCTTCAAGACCTCCGCTGACAGTCACGCCTGTAAAGTGACGCTAATCATATTAGCACGTTTTCAAAGAGCCGGTGAAGGGATAAATGCCTAATAACTAGTCTCTCCTTGCTTATTAGAAGCTGGGTGGGCTGATACAATAATTGCACTGTTGCACAGCTCGAAGACACTGGTTGTAAGGGCAGCGAGGGAAAATGACCCAGTCCTCTGCGGATTACAGGTTTAGATTATTCGTGTAGACATGGATTTGCGGTTAGATCCTCAGATTTTGAGGGTGATTTGAAAGTTAACTATTATTGGCTTTACACCTGGTACACGGCAGCCTGCGCCACCACATCCAAATACAGAGGAAGACATCATCAACACAGCGATTTGAGTCCATGGTATTACCCAATGTAGCCACTTCCATCAAAATGTTGTGGAACATAGAGTTCACGTCTTTTATTAAACTTTTTTTTTCACTTCATGTTACCCAGCAGCACAACTCAGGTGTTTGGAACCTGTCTGGTATTTAATGGAGAGACACAAACAGCCTTGTTTGTCTTGATCTATTTTATTCCTTTCCTCTCAGTTCCTGTGATTTAAGAACATCGGCGTACGATTGATTGTGCGTTTTTACCGCCGTAATTGCGCTACAAGGAGTTTCTTGTGCAGCCCTCGAGGAATGAAACAAAGCATAATGCTTTTACTTGTTGTGCATTGTTTCGCCATTGACAAAAGGTGAACTCCTTATACCGCAATATCAGACTGTTTGTTTATAAATTGACACAAATAACTCTCACAAGACAAAAATCGCATGCACAATTTTTTGGAGTGATGAAGCCTTCTGTTACTGTGTGTACTTTTCTGCTAATCGACCTACAGCGCAGAGTAAACATGGTAGTGCACGTTGCGAAATCATTAAGATGTGTGTATTACAGTTCAGAGACGGAATGTATCCACACACATACGGGCATTGTCAAAAAAATGATTCGACTAACAACCTGACTCTGACTTTTCCTTAAACCCCCCCCCCGACACACACACACAGTACAGCTAGAAAGTCACTTAAGGACAAATGACACAGTTATGCTGGAACAATAAAGGATTCTCTGCTGTAAGTGCTACATACAAACTCCAGATTGCATAATTTAAGTCTGGTTCAAACAGGAAAGAACGCATTGGCCTCAATGCACACCCCATTTTAAACCACCTCACTTCTATCCTGTACCTTGTACATGGACCGAGGAATATTATTCAGCCTCACAGTGTGTTGCCATGGTAATACATCCCCCAGGCACCAGGAGGAAAATCAGTGTGAGAGTCTATTCTGATGTTCCAGCGTTTCTCCTGCTTTTCCCCCATCTCATTCTTCCATTACAACATAATACCCCTTTCATCCAGATATTCCCATTTCACCAAAATACCACAATCTGTTCCAACACATAAAGACTCAGTACAGATGCTACCACATTATGTGGAACAGGAACCTGCTCCAGAACGTAGACACGTGCTTCTGTTGCAGTTTGATGATTGTATATTGGGAGAGTATAAGGTAACAGTTAAGGTGTTCGGTGTCAGGAGTTTATAACTGTAATGTTATGTTTGTGAAGATTATATCATTGATTTAGTTTCAGTGCTTAACACACATACAGTGTCCTTCAGCTGTGGTGATTCTCTATGTTCTGATGTGGATGTTTAGGACAGACATGAAGTAACAAGGAGTGGAACAGAGACCATTTTAAACACACTCAGCTTGCAAAATTGTGTAATGCTATGTTTAGGTAATACGGGAGGGAAGCACCCCTGAACATATCTCCAGAATGAATAATGCATAGCCATTGTCATCTACCAGTGTAGTACCATGCCTCATGTTCATAAAACCCAAGTTCTGAAAACTGTATCAGCTGGTCATTTAGTTCATTATTATCAGCTGTTTGTACTAATCTCATGAATATATATATATATATCTATATACTGAATATTTGCTATTTGCTCCTGATTTTTTATAGTTTTATCTACATGTTTTTTGTTATCAGGCATCAGATCCATTAAAAAATACAATAAGGAACATCTATATTTTACGTAGACCTTTGCCCGTCAGGATTTGGGCATTTTCGATTCTCATATCCACCTGCGTCTGTCACAACTGTTAGGCCCTCCTTCATGTTCTGTCTCTCTCTCTCTCCCAAACCTTCTAGAAGTCTCCCCACAGAGCTCAGCTGCTGTCTGCCATCTCTAATTAATCAAAAAGTCATTTCCTCGCTGTAACTACGACTGAAAGCGCTTCAAGTGCGCCAGCATGCTACACGAGTTAATCAAAATGCTAATGCAGTACAAATTAAAGTTGTGATTAACATTTCACAGTTGCCGGTTGAGCAAATTGATCACACAAATGGCTTTGGCATTACTTGTGTCCGGGGCTCGGGAAATCGGGCAAGGTGACGGTCTAGAGGAGAGTCCAGGTACATGTCTCTCCCGCTGCCGATCACCATTAAACTGTTCACCCGCCAGGGACATGACAAACTTCTCCAGCACAAATTTTATGCTGAAAGACAGTGGTCTTGGCTCTTAAGCGAGAAAAGTTATTTTTACATATTTTTCAAGTCACTAAGAGGAGTTTATATACTGGCCTCTTCAATCTGTGTGGAGTGCTGTGTGTTAATACGTCGTGTGAATGAAAATTTGTCGCTGTACATAAACGTTCCCAGGAAGTTTTTTATTATTTTACTGCTTAAATTCCTTTGCGTGTGTGTGGATGTGACTATCTATATAGCTTTTCAATCTTTAAAACAGAGTAAAAAATACACAAGGGATATTAAGCAATATAATTGAACACATGCAGATACAATAAAGAGGATGTATATTGTTGCTTCCACTGCATGGTCTCTTTCTCAGTCATATGGAGACAATATTTATGTCTCTGAATTCCTTTTTGGTCACACACAGTGAAGGGGTCAGCTGGGAATAAAATAAATTAAAGCATAGCACAATATGTGCAGGAGAAGCATGGATCTTTCACTGGACTTAGATAACTTGGATCTCAGAACATCTCCAGTGGAAAGGTTTACATTAGAGGTGCCGAGAACATACGGTAGCATAAGGAAATATATTTTAATGGTATTACTTGAAGAACAGGAATGTTTGTGCACAGATTGTACTGGATCAAGGGCTTTAAAACCCAGCCAGGCCAGTTATGTGTCTTAATATCACTTCTTTGTTTAGTGTGTTGCGGTGGCGCAGTGGGTTGGGCCGCAGTCCTGCTGTCTGGTGGGTCTGGGGTTCGAGTCCCGCTTGGGGTACCTTGCGACGGACTGGCGTCCTGTCCTGGGTGTGTCCCCTCCCCCTCTGGCCTTACGCCCTGTGTTGCCGGGTAGGCTCCGGTTCCCCGTGACCCCGTATGGGACAAGCGGTTCTGAAAATGTGTGTGTGTGTGTGTGTGTGTGTGTGTGTTTAGTGTGTTTTTGACACAGCTGTCTCTAGTTTTGTCTCCTGCCGCCAGTACAGCCAGTGCTCCCTCACGACACAGGGCACCATTCTCACAGAGCACACAATACATTTCCAGTGCATGGCTTTATGGGGGGAACAGATTGCATTTTCACCGTAGATGCTTTGCACTTCAGTCCAAACGTGTACACACACAGGAGAAGTCCTTCCTACCAAACTGCATGGACAGGCTTCACTCAGAAACTGGTCAGCGCCACCATGATGAGAAACGGTTCCCAAGAACAAATAGCAAACAGACACTTTCTAACCATCTTTCCCAATGGGCCTGGCGCTGATCCACTCGACTCCACCAACCAGGCAATTATAACTGAAAACCACACTTTCTCCATAAATAATCAATGCTACATATGAATGCAGCAAATACAGATGGCAGTGTGTGCTCTTGTACCCTGAGGGTTAGGATATTTTTTGAGTACTGCCCTCCCTCCTTTGGAAGAGGTATTTAGGAGAGGAAGGTAAGGAGAAGCTGGGCTGTTAAAGATACATCATAGCAAACTGCTCATCTTTGAGATTATTCCAGTTTGATATTCATAACTGCTAAATGCTTGTCTTTGGATCACAAATTTATTGGGTACAATAAATGGAGGGGATTTAACAAAGCCTGCAGGGCAAGTGGAGGAACTAATGTATGTTTTAAATGATCAGATTACATCCCATGTTTAAGTCAGATTATACACAAGAGCAAACACTGAAAATCTGACATTGAAAAGTGCCTTCAGAGATGTTATAAAAATTCTTCTACACAGAAATGTGGCATTTGTTTTAGCGTAGTGGTTGGAGCTGCTACTTTTGGACCCAAAAATTGCCTGTTTGAGTCTCACCTCCGACTGTAGTACCGCGAGCGAGGTACTCACCCTACGTTGCTCCAGTAAAATGACCCACCTGTATAAATGGGTGAATAACAGTAAGTATCTTAACAGTCAGTCACTTTAGAGAAAATTGTCAGCTAAATGAATAAATATATCTACAGCAGAGTATGCAGAAAAGCTAAGATCAAACAACGGAACACGTGAAAAATGTAGCATTTTTGAAAAAAGAGCCTGTGCTCTGCTTTAAGCCAAGTTATTGCAAACAGTGGTTGCAGTGGCATATACATGTTGAAGGGCACATGGAGAAATTACCCCCCAGATGGTGAGAGTACTGACAGAGAACTGTGAGTTCACATGCTAAACTGTTCCAGCCGGGCTCAGGCACACAGTTCTCATGTGGTAAAGATGTGAAACAAAGACACGATAACATTGGCACAGAGCGGGAGAAGTGTTGGGGTTTCTGTCATAATTATTCTTGTTGGGATCATTCCTCTGTGATGTTGATCCATGCGTCAAATTGGTTGGGGGGTGGGGGGCGTTGGGTGGTATGTGGGAATGTGCATGTGGTGCAGCAGATGTAGAAGGTACTAATTTGTGAAAAGGGTGCCAGTGTGTCTACGCTGCTGCTGGATTCTGGGAGAAAGCATGTGACCTCTCATAATGCAGCAGCTTGGAACATCAGGTTTCTGCACTTGGTAATCAGTTGCAGAGTGTGTGTCGAGCTCACAGATTATAGATCCACAGATTTACACCCTTGCTGCACTGTTGTGATGCTCCACAACATGTTCTCTGACAGAGCCAAGTCCTGTCGATTTGATTGCCTTCAGAGCTCTTACAGAGGAGCAAATGCAAGGTCTGCTATCTTCACCAGAGGTGGGCAAAAATATATCAAAGCATCATCTTCACACAGAACACCCCAAAGGTAGATGTATCACAATAACATATAAAACACTGTTTACGAAAAGGCATAGGTGTACCAAGGAGGGGATGAGGGGGTATCGATCTATAATTCCACTGGACATCATTGCTAATATTTTTTGGTCCTCAACTTGAACAAGATTTACACGCCTGGAAAAATGGTTACAGCACGAATGCCCTTGCATATATGGAATTAAGTGAACTTGCCTTGATATAACTTCACACACCTCCTTTCCTTTCAAATTAGCTTGATATAATCACATTTTTACCAAGGAAGGCAACCTCTGTGGCTAAACAAATTGCACCACAATAAACGATGAAACAGTTTTACAAGTCATGTTAATGCAGTTTCACATGGGATAAATAATGGAACAGTCTAATGAGAGCTTACTTTATGAAAAGAAATGCTTTCATGTCGTGGAAAGCGAAACACCAAGGTAAAAAATATGTAAGAATGAGAACGAATACTAAAACACTCAAATAGCTACACTGACCTGACAGTAACTGCATCAGATTTTTCCCAATCCGAGCAAATACAAGATCCAAAGACATGTATTTATAATGTCCTGGTTAAATATACAGTTTATAGTTAGAAAAATATTTTAACGACAATTGTCAGAAATATGGCCCATCCTCGACACTGACCGTTATTTCTCAGTATGAATTTATCAAAAACAATCCTGTTATGTTTCCCAGAGAGATGGCCTGAAATGGAAAAACTGACTTCTTTACTTTATAACTCAGAGGTATTCTTCACCTTTTGGTCAGGAAGGGCACAAGTTCAAGCTGGAAAGGAAATAACTCACAGCAGCACAACATAATACGGGAAGTTCGGAATACATCAAACACACTCCCTTTTAAGCTATATTAATTTACAAATCACGTCTCCAGTAACATTGGTCACGGACCATTAGAGTTATTTGCTAACAAATGACCCCCATGTTTTACAGCCAGCTCCCAGGAGAAGCAGGCAAGTTCGCCCATAGCTAACATGTCATGGTGCAATGCAGTAGCAGAAGGCTACAGATGACACCCGAGAAAGGTACGTTTTTTTATACGAAGCCCCTGCATGCAGTCTGATTACAGCATTATTCCCATCCTTTGTGCACACAGATACCACAGGACTCTTCACATTTTTTTTGCGGTGATGCTTACTGAATCACAATGGAAGAAGTCCGTCCCTGAGGTCTACTGGTCAATTTACCAATTAGATATAAACTGCACAATATTCTCAAGTGCTCCCTGGGTTGCTCTGTGGCTTGAGTCATTAAGGAGAGAGCAGCAAGGATTGGTTGAGTAAAAGCTGCATATTTTGCTGTCCATCAACAATCTTTGAGCGGTGGTAAGCACAGCAAATGAGTCAAAGACACAGTCTGATGTGATAAATTGTGAGGAAGTGTTTGTATAGATAACACAGCCAGGATTAAACAGAACTGCTTGCTGGTGTCTGCTGTTTGAGTACATGATGCAAGAGAAATTAATAGTTATGATAATGGAAGTCTCCTAAAAGAAAGTAAATATAGAAGGCCCTTGAGTCTGGTGTGGGACTGATTTTGGAGGGGGTACCTTCCAGTACTCTCCTTATTCTTTCAATCATCCTACACGGGACCTCATCTGTTTTGGAGAACCGTCTGTGCACCCCAGTTTCATCACCATTGTATCGAAGGAAACACCGATACCACCTCCTGCAGCACATCCCTTCTTTCCAGATTTTCTGCTACAAAATTTTCTGCAAAATTGTTGAATGAGGCAATTTTACATATTCCTGATGGCTGATTCTGTTACGTTTGCATATTTTCTAACAACGGTTTCCATGCGCTCTTGCCGACTTGCCTACTTTTGTAAGCAAGTCTTCAGAAAAGAATAAAGGGGTATGTAGTAACATTTTTCTCCTGAAAATGTTTCATGATATTGCTTAAGCCTGCAATTCTTGTGCTGGAAAAGGTTAATCTTATTGAAGAAGTACCTAGTACAGGAGGAAATAATTAAACTTACTCCTGATGAGTGAACTTATGTGCCACGCTAATATTTGAATAGCTGAAGAAACTTGAAGACCGAGGGGCAAATGAATAGGTTACAGATTTACCAAACTGCCACGCTAGAGGTGGTTGTTCGTTGTTGCACCACAAAGAATCCACATAGAAATATCCACAAAGAAACAAGACATTAACCCAAAATTGCTCACAGGTTTCAACAGACCTTAGCAATTGTGGCAAGAAGCATTTCCATGAGCTGCTCGCAAAGGTAAAAGCTTCCACATGAGAGCTAGAAAAAATAAATTTATTTTGAGTGTTTAGGCATCTAAAAAAATGCTTTCCATTATATTAAATCTAACTAATACCTATGGGGATTTTTTTTCCTAATTCAATGCACATTTTAAGCATCATGGTTATTTAAAATTTGACCTATACGCATGTGAGTCATAAAGAAAGGATATTAGCGGCTACACTTTAAGGGCTCTTTTCAATTAATTGCCATTATGAAAAGAAACAATGAGGATTCTGAAATGGAGGGTATAGCCACCATTTGATTTCAATGATGCCTTTGAGCATTCTGCTCCAGTTGGGGAAAAAAAAAAAAATCACACCATTTGCTGCAGAAACCTTCACATGGTTTTTTGTGTTACCGTAATTTTCATGAAGGTTTGCCCTAAATTTTAATGAGGTATCTAGTGGATGGTCTTCATCTGGTGGAAGGATCATGCTTAACAGAGCACTTAATCGCAATACTTAAATATTATCAGTTTATACAGTAACAGTAAAAAAAGTGTAATTTCTGAAAAATATAGAAATGATCAAATTCAAGTTTTTTTTTTTTTCAGAAGGCATTCAGCTGAACATTTGAAAAGGAGTGAGCCGACATGTCTTTCCAGCCCTTCTTCAGCAAGTCCTAGATTGAGTCGGACACTTGTTGGTTGCTTCGCTTTCACTCGTCTGTCCTGTTAGTCCCATATACAAAATGCATGAACTCAAACTTTTGACTGTTACTGTACTTCAGATTATAGAGCAGATTAATGTGTTACACAGAAACAAACAATCTCCCAGTGTTTTTTTTTCATTACATTATCATTATTTTTTCATTACATCATTATTGCAATGGACCATTATGTGACGTAGTCAAAAGTGTCCTCGGACATGTTTACATTCATGTTTAAAAAGTTTACTTTTTGATTTACCGTTGTATGTTCCTTACTGGAACATTGCTTTGCCATGGTGGTACTGGTGGTCATCAGTCCATAACAGGGCAATAAAAATGTTTAAATCAATAAAGTAATATTTTCTGTTTGATTTTTTCACTGACCTTACTTTGTTTGGGGTGCAGTTGATGTTGAAAAAGATATCATATTATGCTGACAATGAGCAAACACAAGTGAAATAGTTCCATGAAATGTAAACAATACTGTTACACACAAAGTGAATTAAAAAATGTGCAAAATGAAAAGATCCATAAGGTCTACGCTCATTTTTATTTTTAAAAATAAACCCTCTTTGGCACACTCTCAATAATGAAGCAAAAAATTTAAAATGAAACACATAAAGTTTTCCTTAATAAATAGATGCAGGAATATTTATATATATATATATATATATATATATGTTTTTCTTATTTGTTTATTTATTTATATAATTTGTATTTATGATTTATTATATGTATATAAATAAATTATCCAATACCTTTACATCCTCCCTATCAATCTCTCTGATAGAAATGCTTAATAATGTTAGCTGATGCACTGAAACTCTTCCTTTGCTCAGAACTGCGGAAGCGCTGTTCCTCCTGAAGCGGACCTGTCAGGAGGCTAATTTACTGGGTCAGTGCTTACGGCCCTGGCAGCAGGCACAGCTCTCGCAGGCAGGCCTGAATATTTACAAGGCAGTTAACAGGTGGCGAGTTGTTTAATGATGGTAATCGCCCGCGGCGCACGAAAGGGGGGATGGGGAGACTCGACTGGAGCACGGCGGCAGGGGCAAGGGCACCGGGAACACGACAATTACACATCCCAGGAGATGGAGATAGGGCCGGATGGAGGCCTGGAATAATGGCCACAACGTCTGGGGCAGGGGGCCACTGGCTGCCCTTGCTGGGCCTCTAGGAACCATTAATTAGAAAGCCCCTCTGTAGCTCTCAAATGCTTAGCACCCCAACCGCTTGCCAATTGTCCCAGAATTAACACCAGAAAGAAATTATCCTTCATTATGTTGGAGATCAGCACATAATACAACTGCACTGAAACCAATATGTCAATCATTCTTTATACTGTACAAATTATCATCCAAAAATTTAAGTTGAAAAGATCAGACAGGAGCAATCAAAAGTACTAAATGTAACAGTTAAATTATTTTTAGATGTGTTACGAATGCTCTGGATCATGATCCACAAAATGTTTTAAGGGGGATTTTCATGGAGAGTAAGAGTCTCTTGGCACTCAACTAGACTGCCACGTTGCCATGAAAATGTTTCACCTTTCTCTAAAGTCACAATGACTTCCCCCCCTGACTTATATAAACTTCAACTCTGGCTTATGAAAATGAATATGCATGACTGGTTTTATGTTCAAATTAATCACAGCTTTTTTTTTACAAGAAGTAGCAATCAGAATATCCCCTGCGGACTAATGAGGACATGACTTTTGCAATTATAAACACCACTTTCCTTATCCTACTGAAATTAAACTCAGATGCTTTCTAATCCCTAGCTGTAATCCGATGTTCCCTGCAAAAAGAGTGCTGCTGTCATAAACCTAATCAAACTTAATAAAAGACAATCTGTGGTTTGCATAAAAGGTAATTCTTACTTCAAACTTTCCTTAGACTTGGAGACCTGTCACTAGACGATAATGAACAGCTTTTCTATCTTTGTAATGATCTGATTGTTGAAATCTTAAAATGTTTAAATATTTACATGGGATTTTTTTCGATGACTTTCAGAAATTATGCTATGTGTTTTTTTTTTTTTTTTCCTGACTGTCTTCTTAACTCTTCAGAGAGACATGAATTGTGAGCCGTGGAATTGCCAGCAGGGTGGAATGTGCCTGAACCCAAAGCAGATGTGTGCTTTACACCCTGACCTCTCAGATTGAAGATGACATCAGATGCAAAGCGTAACATATGACAAGATCACTGTCCAGTTTTAGAACCAGGACAGGAGAGAACCAAGGACTGACCAAATGAAGAACACCAGGGAACATCAAAATACATGTACAATTATGCAGCCTATACTGTATATGTAAGGCAACATGTGTTAGACAGAAAATGCCTTTGAAAATTTTTCAGCCTTCACTGAAGATACTGGTCATCTAAAAGGGAAAGAGAAAACAAAACAGCTGTCACAAGCAGTTCAAATTCAAAGAGACATAGAAATCATTTGAGTGAGTAATAATGCTCTCCTTTATCATACAAACACAGGAACCATAATATGACAGATCCACACAAGTATACAGCCTACCTACTGCTTCATACAGTTTACTGATTGAAACACATAGAAATCAGACAGCTAGAACTAGAACAAACTGTGGGAAGTGAAAAAACAACCTTTAGTCAGAATCTACTAATTTTCAAATACTTGGACCTTGGAGTGTACTTGCAGACTTTGTAAGAACACAATACCTTTCTAACCATTAATAAATATCTATGAAGACATTACCAATCAATATAAAATTAAAAAAGGAACACAATAATTTTTAGAACTCTGTACCTTATGCACAACTTAGACTTTCATTAAAATAGCAAGGCATAAATAAATGTAATAATGTAATAGAAAGAAGGACAGTGATGACTTGGGGAGGGCTAGAAGGGGAAGGGGCAGCAGGAGCAGCTTGTCGGAAGAAGACAGAATGAAAGAAAAGACAGGCATGGTACAAGGGCCCCAGCTGAGAGAAAAGCAGCGTGCACCCGTGGCTTGTCACTCTAGCAGCAGGGCTTCCAGCTGCGGTGTGGTATGCTGCAGAGAAACCGAATAAATCACTGGAACTCACACATATATAGCTCTATACTAGATGGGCTGAAGACCAGCCTTCTGTGGAACTGTACTAGACAGAGAGAAGATCATCCCCGTGCAGCTTTATATAAGATAGACTGAGGGCCAGCCTTCTACAGCTCCAAACCAGGCCAGCTGAGTTTCATACCAGACAGACTGAGAATCAGCCTTTTAAAGGCCTTCAATAGACACAGTAAACCTGCAGCAACTCTATCTCAGTTAGACTAATATCAGTCTTTGAAAACTCTATTCCAGAGATAGTGAAGACCAGCTTTTTACATTAAATAAAAACCTGTTACAGCTTTTTGCAGCCAGGTACACTCTTCGCCATATGTGTAACTGTTAAGGGTAAATCAAACAGCAGTGGAGACTAGAAATAGACCAGGAGGAGCAAATGGGACCAGAAGGAAAATAATGAGTATGATAAGGCCAGATAAAATAAATGAAAAACATCAGCAGAAATGAGCATCTGAGATACTCAGTATTCAGAACACCTACATATAAAACAGTCATTGCTGGTAACTTCTTAAGAAATGTGAGAAAATACTGGTACTTATTATATGTCTTTTAGTAGTCTCAGATTGGTAAAAGTGAAAGCCAAAATAAAACAGTGTGTTTTGCAGTTGTACCACATGTTTAGCACATACTTTTGACTAAATCCACTAACAGCTAACATAGCAGCGAATCCTAGATGCAGAAAGAAAAGAAAAGTGGGAATTAATTTACCCAGTTTCCATCACTTTCCTTTCAAAGATATGTGATTGAAATACACCACTAATTAAATGGTCTTATAAAGGACTGTTGAAATGCACTAGTACTCAATGATCTTTTCAAAAGCCGCCCTGCTTGTATAACGAATGGCTTTGATTCCTCAGACATCACTTTCAACATGCAGGATTTGTCTCCAGAATGAACACTAGGTTTCAGAACCATTTGAAAAGTTGAATAATTATTTTCTTACTGGATACCAAGCACATAAAAATGCTAACCCCCTATAAAATTCTCAGCTCAGAGAGTCTTAGTTTGATCCAAAAAACACACACTATTTTTGCTGCCCTGAAAATTCATGGCGACTGTGGACTTCCAGCCACAAAATCACAGTCTCTGGCCCTGGACAGAAGTATGACTGGGTTTGGCTGTAAGTCAGACTCAAAGTTATATTTACACTGGTCTTTACCAAGGCCAGTAATAGTCTTCATGGAATGAACAGAATCTCCATTGATCTGAGCACTGCAGCAGTGAGGAACTTTTGAATTTATGGTTCGGGGAGATACCGTTTCTTTTCTCCTCTCTGGTGACGAGAGAACCAAGGGCTGTCTGCTATTGTCTGAGCTGTACTGTTAGGCGAGATGTTATAGACAATAAACATTCTGAGAAGTTTCTATTGGATTGTAGCAAAGAATCTGGGTACTCACACTGGCAGAAATATCTACAGCTAAAAAATTTGTTTTACGCAGAAAAGAATTCAGCAACTAGTTCACTGAATTAATGTATTCATTTCTTGAAATTATTATTACATTATAATATTAATATATACTAGGAGGAGCAGTGACATTGTGCTGGTTGCAGACTGTGGGCACAAATCTGACCTTGAATTTTATTTTGTCTGTACAGACTTTGGATGTTTTCATGTCTGTGTTGACTTGTTTTGGGTGCTCTGGCTTCATTACAGTCTACATACACATATTTCTGGCAAATTAGTGAATTTTAATGTCCTTAAAATGAGCTTGGTATCCCATTCAGGCTGTAGCCTGTCTTATACCTCATACTTCCCATGGTTTCCCCTGGACCACCTCAGCAGTGTACTGCAGAAGTGGTTCCTGTAAGGATGGATGGACTGGTGAACAAATGAATGGATCAATGGCTGTATAAAGTGACACTGAAAGATAACATCTGCTCATCAAGTTACACACTAATATGTTCTTAGTAATAATTATTTTCCCATGAGCTTATTGAGAAGTGAGACAATTTTTGATCAAATTCATTTATATAAAGATTGTAATGTATCTACATAAAAATAATTTTCTACTGTGCAGCCATTTAAAACCAAAAAAACTGACTTGTAGCACTTTGTTGGTCAAGTTCAGATGGAGAAAACCATCTGCTAAGTGAATAAATGTAATGTGGCTCACTGTGGATTTTGTCCTGGTCATAGAACAGTGGAGCAGCTCTTCTTCCTGACATAGTTGTTTGAGGGGACATAGGGATATGCTAATCCTGTCCATATATATCTTGTAGATTTAGATGATCTAGCATATGACGGGGTCCCTTAGCATGTGCTATTGGACATACTGTAGAAATGTAGGGTATCAGTAGTGCTGATGCATATTTTTCAATCTCTGTATCGGACAGTGTGAGGTGGGTCAGTGTTTTTAGAGTTAGGCTAATGTTTGAAGTCGGTGTTGGACTCTGGTAAGGTAATGTTTTGTCTCCACTTGTGTTTATGATATTCATGAACAGAATATCAAGGTGCAGCTGAAGTTTGAATAGTGTTTTGTTGAGGGGTGATGCTTCTACTTTTTGCAGATGTTGTCATCTTGGACTTATCTTACTGGGATCTTTGGTGTGCAGTTGATTGTTATACTGCTGAATGTAAAACAGCTAGTATGAGAATCAGCACCTCCAAGTCTTAGGTTATGGTCCTTTCATGGAAGAGAGTGGGATGCCCTCTCCAGGTGATGGGATAACAGTTCCCTAGTGGAGGAGTTTAAGTGTCTTTCTGGAGGACAGGGGCAGAAGACTGAAAGATGTATTGATGTTGCATCAGCAGTACTGCAAGCACTGTGGTACTACGGGAGCTTGGTTTTGGGCTAAACCTCTCAATTTACCAGTCAGTCTATGTCCCATCCTCAAGAATGAGACTGCAAGTGGCCGTATGTTGGGCTTATTCTCCAAGACAAGGTAAGGAGCTCGGCAATCTGGGAGAGCCTTGGAGTAGAGTCTCTATCATCTGGATTGAGAAGAGCCAGCTGAGGTGGTTTGGATGTGCTTTAAAAATGTGCCCTGGCCACCTCCCACGGGTGATATACCAGGCAAATCCCATTGGGAAGAGACCTCAGAGAAGACCCAAGACTCATTTCAGAGGTTATATCTCTCAGCTGGCCTAGCAGTCCATTCAAAGGATTCCTTCAAAGGAGCTTCAGCCTTTGCTGGGAATTGGAAGGGTTGGACCTTCCCAGCCTGCTTCCACTACGACCCTATTCAGGACAAGCTGTTGGAAACTGAACTGAACTGAATATTACCTTTTTTTTTCAGTAAATTGCCAGTGCAAGTATTTTTAGAACCAACTGCAGGAAACTTATTTGACTTGGACATGCTAATGATTCATTTGCTGATTTTGACAAGAAAACTGAGGAGTGTGTTCTCCATGATGGCAGCTCTTGATTTAGCATTTACCACAAACCGGATGGGGATTCATTACACTATTTCTTTCTTGGTTGGCAGTTACTATCGTTCAAGGCTACTGAAATACTTTAGCTCTTCTGTAAAGTAATATGGCAAGATACTTATTGAAGCCTTTTAAGTTTAGCTTGTTATTCAGCAGCAGTTTCCTCCAGATTTTCCAGCCTAACATCTTTTTGCTTGAATGTCCGACAGCCATAATCATAAAGGCCACGCTACCTGCTGCTCTCCTTTCTGATAACAAGGGGTATTTTTTGATAGACAGGGGTCGGGAAAGAAAAGGAAAACGGAAACGGAAAAGAAAAAAGAGCTGAGGCTGGCTTCAGTTCAATGGTTGAGAACTCAAACACATGGGAACAGACATAAGCAGAGAATGCAGAAGACAAGCACCATTAATCTTAGGACAGGCATCTTTAAATGGGTCAGAACACACATGTTCGCTTCAGCAGAATGGGTAAGAGGAACAAGAGATTATGGATGTAGAGGGTAATTACTGGCCATTATTGTCCTTTTCCCAACACCCTGCTCACACAACAATGCCAATGGCTATGGGCTGCGTGTGTGTGCATTTTTAAAGGCCCCTGTAATGGATGGAGTGGCCAGAACCATGGCCTCGAACAAACAACTTGAACAAGATTTATAGAGAAGAAGTGTCGTTATGCTCATGAGACGGGCTGTTCTGTTCCACTACCGCACCGACAGGACTCGCCAGGGGCAGACTGCTCACAGAACTATTTCTTTAGGGTTGAATGTTTTATGACCGCCATTGTCAAGTCATTTCTTTGGAGAGAAGGAAGGAAATCTACGGATCTTTTAAAAACAACATGCATTTTAAGTCAAGTCACCAAATGCACATATTTTCCTTTTCCCTTGGAGTCAGAAGAGGCTCAAACTTTCTGTTCTCTTTGGAACATATTTCATAAAAACGCAGGTGTCTTGCAAGTGACTGTTGATCAAACTTAGGTAAGACTAATTTTTGAGAAAATGGAAAATTTGTCATTTACTTTTCCACATCATTCTCACAGGTAATGTATAAACGGGTAAATAATTGTAACCTCAACACTGTAAGTCGCTTTGGAGAAAAGCGTCAGCTAAATGAATAAATGTAAATGTCATGTAAATGAATAACATTAATTAATATTTTGTTTAGGCTTTATATGTGGGGTGCGGTGGCACAGCGGGTTGGACCGGGTCCTGCTCTCCAGTGGGTCTGGGGTTTGAGTCCCGCTTGGGGTGCCTTGCGATGGACTGGTGTCCCGTCCTGGGTGTGTCCCTTACGCCCTCTGTTGCCGGGTTAGGCTCCGGCTCCCCACGACCCCGTATGGGACAAGTGGTTCAGAAAGTGTATTTGTGTTTTGGTAGGATTGGAGGACATTTATTTTAAACGTGACTGAGGGCAGGATTAAGACTTCAAAAATGTGATACACATAGATAACAAAAAAAAAAAAAAAAATAGACAAATGGAGAAAAAAGTATAGTCTTTTATTATATTTTCCAGTCTTTTTAATTTCTTTGATGGGATACCTCAGATCTCAAATTTGGATTATTGAATATACTTTTGGTAACTGGTCTAACTTTTTCACTTTAATTTACAACAGATCAAAATTGGGTCATGGCAATATAGAAAATGGACAGCACACTGAAAAAATGGAAATATATGCAGATGCAATTAAACAATCCCCAGCTAAAAGAAGACGCAATATATAGCAAGGATTGCCATGTGGTACAATGCAAAAATCCCCAAAAAAATTTACTAAATCATCCAAAATTCATTAAAATTATGATGTATGTAAAATATTATGTTTTCTGGTCTTCAAAAAAAATTAGTAAGTTAGCAAACATTACAATTTAACTAATTACCTACACATATTAATATAATGTCGTTTAACTGATCTATGGTCCCCTTGACAGCAAGAATATGAAAGTGTTATGGAGTTTCAGGACACTGGAGTAGCTGAGGTAAGGCATGTCACCAGGGACTGCCTTCTGCGAGCTTTAAGGGTTCCCAGCCGAAAGCAGGGCAATCATGTCTCCTCACAGGCCCTTGTCCCCAAGACAGAAGCGGCAGATGAAGCAAAGAGACTTTCCCTCTCCCCCTGGTAGCTGTGTGTCCCCAGGGATGGGGGCATGGAATGGACTTGAATGGGATGAGTGGGAGAGATCAGTGAACCTCCAGGAGAGGCCATTGTGCTCCTAAACTGGGGGGAGGCACCAGTAGATTAAGCCCATGCGAGCTTCATCGACAAATGGGCTAAGGATGGCAATGCTAAGTGTGTGGCTGTTTTGAGAGTGTGTGTCTACTTGTGACATGTAATCTGGTATTTGTGCTTGTAGATGTACACACTTGTTTCTGTGTGACTTTGGCGTTGGTGTGTGTAAGGATAAATGAAGAGGAGATTTATAAGCTTTAAAAGAGGCAGAAAGTGTGTGTGTGTGTGTGTGGGTGTGGGTGTGTGTGTGTGTGTGTGTGTGGGTGTGGGTGTGGGTGGGTGGAGTGGACAGATCAGCTGGTCAAGAACTATTATCCATCTGCCGCTCCGTTTAAGTCAGCTCCAGGTCTGTATGCTTCTTCTTGGAGACCCTCCAGCACCATGTCATCCTCCTGCACAAAGTACAAAGCATTGATTCCTCTCTCAGACGGGGGAGCAGTTACACATGTTCCGACATCTGCTCCTTCGAGATAAAGAAAGAGACGGAAAGAAGGTGTAGAGGACAGTTTAGCGTTTCATTGTTTTGAAATGGTTTTGAGTGGTTTTAGCTCCACTGACCTGTCATCATTTGAGTGCTGCTTGCTGCCATTCAGACCCCACATTCCCCATTTTACTGTTGCCTCCACAAGCTGTTGAAGACTGAAAGACATCCTTCAGATCCATATCTGTAACCCTTCCTTACAATCTGATCGTGGCAGAGAATGAGGGTTTACAGATTCTGCAATCAACATTTTTTTATTGGCTAATGGGTTTTCATGACTGTAGTAAAGGATTATATACTTTTGGGAAACATACAAATATAAAAAAATGATTTTCACATTATAATTTTGTAAAATGTATAAATATGTTAACTTAGAAATATGTCATTAGCATAAATAGTTAATATTACAAAATATGCAAGTGCAAATAATCAGCAGAGAACATGATTTCTGTGCTTTGTGAATGTTTGGCAAGGTGCCCTTGACCCCCGCTAAAATAAAAATAAACTTCTTGGATCTCCAGGTTCATACAGGGCTGTGGTTTGGTCAGTACTTTTTCTTTGGCTATTTTCCTTTCCTGGAACATTTGATATCCCTCTCGATTCCATGTGATCAAGATTTATTGTAGAGTGCAAACCTATCACAGATGACTTTTTTATACACAGCATTCGGTTGCTACTTTGGATAGAGTGTAAATGTATTTAAATGAATTTGTGTTTGAGCAATAACACACACACACACACACACACACACACACACAGACACACACACACACACACACCACTAAACATGCATGCAACTTTGGAACCTCAAGTGACTCACACTCATCTCAGCAGAGAAGCAAATTCCTCGTTAAAGACAGTATAGTTTTTAAATTGTGGTGCCAGATGTTTTCCTTCATACTGGCACAACTAAAATAAATTAAACTTATAAGGCTGATTTCAGAGAACTTCTTTGTACCCATCCCTGTCCTGAAAGTGCTGCAGCAGACATGCAATGCTGAAAAAAACAAAACAAATTGAAACAAAACAAAACAAAACATTTTTGTTGTACAAGAATGTGATTTTGAGACAAAGTATCATTACTTTGAGACTTGAGCGTTGTCAGAGTGAAAGGCAAGAATAACAACTATTATTCTGACTTGTGATATGGCGAGAAAACAGGAGACTGGAAGTGAAGGACTGTGGCTGTCGGAGACTGGGCGGTGGGCACATGGCATTCTGGGAAGACTGGGTGGCATAGGGTGGGCCACTGGGCTGTGAGAAATGGGTAAATAGTAGTGTGGCTGGGGACCTGGTTACCCACGGGAACTCTTTGAATAAGGCCTTCTTCTGAGTAAAATAAATAAGTACTTAGTAGATTCCACCCCCAAAAATGCATGCACACACACACACACACACACACACACACACACACACACAGAAATCACTTATCCCAAGTGGGGTCACGGCAAACTGGAGCCTATCCCGGCAACACAGGGCGTCAGGCTGGAGGGGGAGGGGACACACCCAGGATGGGACGCCAGTCCATCACAAAGCGCCCCGAGCAGGACTCGAACCCCAGCCGCCCCAGAGAGCAGGACCCGGCAAAACACGCTGCGTTCCTGCACCCCTGTCGAAAAATGCAATCAAAGCAAACAGAACAGAAACGGGAGTATCGATGTACCTGAGGAACGGTCAGTGCCACCAGTGCTGGCGATGGCTGGACTCGACATGATCTTAATGTTCCTCGACACACTGACTGCGCAGCCCCTTTGCAGTTAGCAGAGAGCACTTGAGCTCTACTTTGTAATACCGCTCTGAATATGCTTTACACGTGGCCTTCGGCCGCGCTCACGGCTGTGACTCAGTATTTTCCCAGCCCCGCTTGGAAAGCGCTGACCCTTCAGATTTGCGCCCCGAAGACATGAACCCAATACCTGTGAGCTTGAGGACACCAAGCACCGCATTTCCTTCTATTCATGCGTTTCTCTCGTCATTTACTCCACACCCAGTCGAGGCGCTGGGAGAGAAACCACGAACGGACGTAAGCAGCGTTCCAAGCGGCAATTTCCCACTTGATTTCATGTGTTTCTAACAGATTAACTCAGGAAAGGGGCATGGGGACATGTATGCATCTCTCTGCAACTTCCCACTGCTCAGCCCCTTTGTCTGGGGTGTTAAACATGCTAGCAGGAGCAATCCAGGCTCCGCAGCACGGCTGCACTTCCTTTTGTTAGTACTAGGGGAAAGAAAGTTTACTTTAGTGGCAGCCATGGGCGAGAGGCGGGCAAAACAACAGGAAAAACTAATATTTATGTTCCCTTAGCGGAGGGGCCTTGTGATGCACGACCTCCCATGTGCTTGTTGTCTCTTGCCTGCAGGCCTGTTTTGAAAATCTGGAAAGTTCCTTGTACCCGGCCCTTGCAATATGTATATTCTCAGAATGGTAACGAGTAGAGGTTTGTCGCCAGCAGTCTGGCAGCCCTTGTAACTGGTGTGTAGTTCGGTGCTAAGGTTAAAGGTCAGGAATGGTATATACACACACACACACACACACACACACACACACACACACACTCACACTCCTAGCTTCTACCACCCTGGATAGTTTGGTATTAAGCATAGATATCTCAGCAGAACATGTTAGGAGTTCACAAAACTGTGAAAGGAGGAAGAAATGTGCAGAGATTTGAAAGCACCTCCCCAACACACACACTCGCACACAGAAGCGCACCTCGACCTCCCAGCTTTCATGTGCCACTTCAGAGGCTGCAAATGTTTTATTAATGTCCCGCACAAATCACAGACTACATTTCCCCTACAATGCAGCCATTAAGGGAAGCCTTTAGGTGAATTTGAATTGTGTTAGCGCACACTCCTCACTGTAAATATGCGCATGTTTGACGGCAGGGTCATATTCGCTCCAGTACAAACAAGCACTTCCTGGGAACAAAACACACGGCGGTGGCTGTCAATCACACAGTAGTTTGCCGGTTTAGCGGCAGATGCCGGTATACATCAGACATCTACATTAGAACAAAGAGGAGAGGGCAAATGCAGGTGAGGGACAGAACGATTGCTAATGGCTCACAGCTGTGGAGCACCTTGCATATGAGCATCTCGAAGTCATTCGCGGCGAGGGCCTGATCCTCCGTTCTGACGCAGCGCCCACTCGCGGTGGCGGCCCTTTCGCTCCCAGAGCTGTCATCACGTGCATCAGATCTGGAACAAATATCTGGGCTTATCTGAAAATTGGAAGGGATCTCTGAGGGGGGCCTTACTCTTAATCTATGGTGATGTGGTATTACAAGTGTTTTTGTATTCAATCACTGATCACAATCTTATACATTTTTAAAGTATCACTGAGTCCCCTCTAAGGACTGCATTGCCAGTGCACTGACCAGCAAATCAGTACAATTGTTGTATTTCTCTTTATTTATGGTTAGATTCGGGAGAAAAAAAAAAAAATAAAAACAATTGCTACAATCAGCTATTTTAGTTGGATATTTCATTCTTAATTCGTCGAATGAGACCTATTATATCCCAAAGATGTTGAGAATTCGCTCCAAAGCGCCATTCAGTAACTTGTGATTTTTATGGTCCTTTGTCGCCCCCTAGTGTTTTGTATACGACTAGCAGGCAGCCCCGTCTGCTCATCCCTTCGCGCAGTCCTGCCACCTGGTGGACGGTACGCAGAATTGCATCTTCCTGCATTTTTTGGTCACGTTCACTGAATCAGTAAGAAATATGGTGCCTTGGGGTGGTATCGTACAGCAGAGTGGTCATCATTAGAGGTCATCATTTAGGAGCAAACATCGATACTCGACAGCTAGTAGCTCAGTGGTTACAGCTTCTGCCTTTGGCCCCAAAGGCAGCACGTTCGATCCCGACCTCTGGCTATGGTACCCCTGAGCAAGGTACTTACCTTAGATTGCTCCAGTAAAATTACCCAGCTGTATAGAGGGGTAAATAATTGCAGGTAGACTACCATTGCAAGATACTTTGGAGAAAAGTGTCAGCTAAATGAATAAATGTAATATAATAAGGTTGCTGGGATGGCCATTATAACTAATTCATTTGTCATTAGTCTCGTGTGCCCTCAGTGAAGGACTAGATGTAGTGAAACTCGTAAAAGTGTCAACGGTTCAAAAGCAGTAGCATGTGTGATCTTAGTGCGGAAAAGGTCAGGAGGCAACAGAAGAGAAGGAAGAAATAGCTGTAAGGAAGGGAATGCAGGGCTGCGTTAATAAGTATGAATCGTAGGCGACGGTAGGCCTGCTGTGCGATGGTGGGGACTCTGACAGCAGGCAGCGTGTACAACAGCTCCTGTCAACGGTGATGAGCAATGTCCCCTCCTGTGCTCTCCCTAAGATGACCAGCTGTCTATTAAATGTGCCGTTTGAAAAGTCCGGAGTGAACCCCGAACGGACCCACGCCTGTTAACTGATGGACTGAAGATGCCACAAGGGATTCTGGATTTGGGACTGAGATGACAGTCAAGGGCCATTTGTTCATGTGAAATTGTTCTAAGAGTAAACATTCCCAAAGAATACAAGAGTTCCTAAAGTGGCGGATACACTTGCAGTCAAAACTCTGAGTACAGTCAAGGCGCAAGAGTGGAGGCAAAGCAACCCACAGGTGTCCCACATCTCTTTTAGTGGTGGCAGAAGGGCTGGCAAGACAGTAGCAAGGCACCTCATTTCCTGCTCAAATGCCTTGTGCAAAAACCTTGCATGCTCAGACTTTTGACGCAACACACAATTAGATCATGAGACTGGTTTTTGAGAATTGCTGCTAGATGCTTTGTTTGTCTCCCCAGAGACCATCCATTTGACAGTCAGCATGATTCCAATCTGCACACAGCTTCTTTCCGTTCTGCACTCATCTCTACTTGGAAGGAGTGTTACACCCTCCACTCTCAAAATGTGCATCCTCAAACCCCCTCCTTCTCCCCTACACAGCCAGCAGGTGCACAACAGAGGTGACACCAGTGTGGCAGTTTAGGACATTACCCTGAGGCTGGCTGTGAAGGTCAGTGGTGAGGAGACACCACAGGTGCTCAACATTTGCATTCATCTGACACTATTCTCCAAAGCAACTTGCAATATTAAGATAGTCGCCCATTTAGGTAATTTTACTGGAGCAATTTTGGGTAAGTACCTTGCTCAAGGGTACTACAGCTGGAGGTGAGTCTGAAATCTGCAACCTTTGGGTCCAAAGGCAGCAGAGCTAACCATTGCACGACCAGCTCCACAATGCCTGGAGTGACTCTGTTTGTATAATACTTATGAAACATTTTATATGACCATCGGTGTGCCTCGGGTAGTGGGACTGAAATGAACAGACATCTCTATAGCAACACGCACTTTGAGCACAAGTACAAATGCGAGGTAAAGTTTAAGTAGAAATGAAATCATAATGCAGAAAGTGGAACACAAAGCCAGGGTAACATGAAGGCCCAGTATGTTGAAGGTAAGAGTTCACTGAACACCACTGAAACAATTTTCTATTTTCTGAGCAAAGTCTGTTCCGGCTCTCACTCAGAAAAAAAAAAAATAAATAAAAACTTGGTATTTTATTGTACGCCAACCTACCATTACTGGGCACGATCACGCAGGTTTGGAAGGTTTCTCAATAACTGCTCTTTGGAAAGATCATACACAGATGGTAGTGACAAATACATGCAGTATTTATACATAATAGATACATCACAAATACACAAACACTGTATTTATAAGTGCCTGTTTGCACTCAGAGCCTCTAAAATTTTGACACATTTCCCGTCATATTATCTATTATTATTAAATTTATTTAGTGGACACCATTGTTCAAGGTGACTTACAATGCTAGAAAACTGTTATTTACCTATTTATATGAGTTCAAATATAGGAGGGTATTCTTACCATGCTGGTTTAGAGTAAGTACCTTAATCAAGGGTACTATTGCACTCCTAGGAGTGGGGTTCAAACATGAGACCTTCAGACCGTAAGGTAACAGCTCTAACAACTTTGCCACCTACATCCTACTACCTCATATTTACATATACTGTACCAGTGTATAATTTCATAAATGATACATTACTTTGTGTATATATTAGGGTAATCACAGTAATGGTGCTGCAATGCAATTTTCATTTCATATACACTGAGTTCACTGAGAAACTTAATGGGGACTGAGAGTTCGATTCAATTCAATTCACACACACACATTTTCAGAACCGCTTGTCCCATACGGGGTCGCGGGGAACCGGAGCCTACCCGGCAACACAGGGTGTAAGGCCGGAGGGGGAGGGGACACACCCAGGACGGGACGTCAGTCCGTCACAAGGCACCCCAAGCGGGACTTGAACCCCAGACCTACCAGACAGCAGGACTGTGGTCCAACCCACTGCGCCACCGCACCCCCATCCAATTCAATTCAATTCAATTCAATTCAATTCAATTCAATTCTGTTCAAAGTTTTTTCCACAGTACATTGCAACAGTCGAAAAGTTTTTTAGTCGAGTGTGACGGAGAGGGCCAGGGCCTCCTCAGCAATTCTGTATTACTATTCTCTTCTCGTACTATTCCGGTGTAATGTGTGCTGACAAAAACGCTTCTTTCCGCCTAAGTGGCGGCACTTTGAGAACGGTCCGTCTGTATGTCTCTGTCTGTTGGTGAAATGCACTCCGTTTATTCTGAGTTGTTCCTCATTTTGGAGAAAAGTGTCTGCTAAATGAATAAATATAAACGTGAGCGTCCGCAATATACCAGCTCTGTGCTTCCAGCGGGAACCGAGCGGCGCTGTGCGCTCCGAGTGCCCTCGGTGCCCTGGCTCGCTATTCATGACCGCTATAAATAAGAAGGTAGAAGAAAAGAGCTACTTCAGGCTTTGCTCACTGCTTGCGATCACTGTCTGCTGGCGCATTTGGTGAAGCTTTCAGGCACAATTCGAGCTGTGCAATAAGTCTACTTATAAAAAAAATCTAAATCCTTAATTACATTTCTTACAAAAAGGTTTGTATGTTAAGACCTACTGTACTCTATATTGTTTTTTACTGACAGTAAGTACTGATGTTCAAATGTAAGTCATGAGTTTCAGTACCGCGTTTCGCCACAAGGTATCTCTAAAAGTCTGGTTTTGAAGATTTTCACATCAGGTACGAACTGTAGTATCACCTTGTTCACATTCATATTCGAGATGAACATCAGATACAGGTTCAGATGGTCTTTTTGGACCAGTTCATCTTCGGCTTTTATCAGCTGGGTATCTTGCAACGCTGTAAGCACATCTTATGCCTGTATAAACCTATCCCTGTACCAACCAACCAACCAGCCAACCAACGTCTGCAACTGCTTGTCCCAAGCGGGGTCGCGATGAGCCGGAGCCTAACCCGGCAACACAGAGCACAAGGTTGGAGGGGGAAGGGACACACCCTGGATGGGGCACCAGTCCATCACAATGCACCCCAATCAGGACTCAAACCCCCTGACCCGCCAGAAAGCAGCACTCGGCTAAACCCGTTGCGCCACCGCACCCCCTACATTATATTATATTATTTTATATTATACTGTCTGTCTGTCTGTTCTTTTATTGTTATCCTCCAAATTCTGAAAGGTTTTGTGATTGGAACAGAGGCTGTTATATGACATTATATCACAGCCTGTGTGCAGGTCTTAGGTGCTATATACGGAACGAGACGTCTGCCTTCAGAAGAGACCTGCAGCTACGCATATAGGCCTTCCCCTAGGCAATGGCTCGTAGCAGTTTGTGAATGTCAAGGACATTACCGCTCATTGTGTTGTGTAGGTATCAAGATGTGCGGTAAATAGTCGGCTCGTGAGCCCGACAGGAAAATGTTTGGCGGAAAACATTTAGTTTTTGTACGCTGCTTCCCGAAAGCCCATCATTTCCTCCAAAGTGAAGAAACACCTGCTGAGTTTGATGACCTCTAAGTGTTCATTATGTTTTGGCGGAATGATCTTACTTCCAAGTCTGGTTACCTAGTCATCGTGGCTGCAGGAGAGAGCATCTGTGAAATGAAGACCTCGGCTCTTTCATCTCACTCAGAGATTCGGTTAATGTCCTCCGGTAAAAGCGAATACTGCCGGGCGCAGAATGGTGCTCGTGCTGCTTTTTGCGCTCGCTTGCACAGTAAAATTCACCGCTCTCTGGATGCAGTATCAGTGTGGTCATATGGTACCTGCTGTTCAGCCTCTATATGCTCACTGTGGGTTCCGCTGTGCAGTCAGCACAGCCCTCACAAATAGCGCAGCAGGGATGAGCTCTCATCTTAAATGAAAAGCAGGCCTCTGCTTATGAGACTGATGCACCCTGTTGGTATCAGAGGTCCTCTGGAAAGGTTTTGTGATTGAAACGGATTTTTTTCCACCGTCTCTAATTGTGCGCGTGACTCTGTGTGCGCGTGTGCGTTCTGGCCGCGCTGCAACGCTCAGTCGTGTGACACTTGGCAGCATCTTTCCACTGGGCTGATGACATGACGGTGCTGGTCTATTGCTCGCACCACTTGCAAGTACTCATTAGTTTAATTTTGTTTCTGTTGACCCCCGTCTGGGCGCTTAAGCTACATTTCACAGAGGGATTAGAGCAGCCCTCTTTCCAAAATTGCTGCTATTTAGTGGTGTTTTCCAATCATTGCCAAGAGTACGTTAATTACGTGCTCCATGTGAAAGCAGGTCTTTAGCAAAAATCCCATATTTAAATGAATCTGCAGAGTCTTCTGCTGCTATTTCCATTCCAGAAAGTGTGCAGCAGTTAACAAAACAGCGGTGGTTTTAATAGGACTGAAAACATTCATGTAAATACCTTCTCGAACGATGAACCTCGGTGCGGCAAGCGGTAGGTAACAAACTAGGTTTGCTTGAGACGTTCATGTCTGCAGCTATGTCTCCTTCTCCGACGTAATGCATAAATTGTACTTTTGCTGAGATTTATGTCGCTTTGGACAAAAGCGTCCGCTAAATGAATAAATGTAAATGTAAATGCAAATTTCAACAAGCTTCTGTTGTGCTCCAGCACTGGAAAATACTAAAGCATTTCACTTAATGGAGGTCCATGTGAGGAAGGGCTCTATCACACCCTGTCCTGCTGCACCTTTTACCTTGTAATCCCAATTTTTACATGACAGTGGCAACGCCTGCCTGCAACTCACTTCCAGCTGAGCATTCCCAGGGGTTGTGAGAAAGGTCCTGATTTGCTCTTTCCACTCTGTTAACCGTAAACAGCTGAGCAACAGAGTGTGTGAGATGTTTGTCCTTTTCGGACGTCTAACTGAATTCAGATGGAGCTATCACTTTATTCGTGCTTCACCTTTAGGTCTGTGTAACAATGCCAATGTAAATGTAAATGTAATGTCAAATGTGTGTACATTTCATTTAAATTATTGCTAATTAAAAGATCTATCATTCTTCTCAGCCAAGTTCATTTTTATGGAAAACTGATTTCAAATGCAAATATTAATTTTGCGCATGCATGTCTTTTTTCTCGTAAGTTTTCAGTTATCTTGGACTCTGTTGTAGCGTTCTTTGCACTCCTCTCACCAGGGCACAGGACTGTGCCGTAACAGAGTGGAAGCACAAAGTCAGGCTAAAACGACACTTTTCCGTGGAAACCAGGACGCGGCCCTGCAATATCAGCATCCACCTTTTCACGGTCACCGGGACACATTCCTGCAGCATCGCCACATACTGTTTCATGGTCGCTCAGACACCATCCTGCGCTCCGGTGACCTGCCCAAGCATGACTGGGAAAACAAGCCCATCTGTTTTTATTTATTGCACCGGACATAACGGAAAATTCACCCTTTTCCCGACAAGAATAACGGAGGCTGCATTCATTCTCATGTAGAAGGATGTGAAGAGCAGGCACACAGCTTGTATTCTTTCTGTTCTAATTTCCCCAGGTTACTCCAATTGTTACTCCAATAGTTTTGGCAGCTTCAGAGCACCCATAGCATCACTTTGGCGTAACAGTGCACTGATGTTAGGTGCAGCAGCCTGTATACTCAACAGTGGCAGCTACCGGGTGGCACGGTGGCACAGTGAGCAGCTCTGCTGACTCACAGCACCGGGGTGGTGCAAGACGATGTGGGTTTGATCCCCGCTCGGTCTCTGTGGAGTTTGTATCTTCTCCCTGTGTCAGTTTCCTCCCACAGTCCAAGGATGTTCAGGTCCCCCCATAGTGTGTAAGTGACAGAGAGAGTGTGTGATTTGCTTGTGTATGGATGAGTGACCCAGTGTAAGTAGTGTATCTAGCAGTGTAAGTCACTGTGGTAAATAAGGTGTGTGGGCTGATGATGCTACATAGAGTTCATTGGAAGCTGCTTTGGAGAAAAGTGTCTGCTAAGTGAATAAATGTAAATGTACTCCCACATGCAGTGAAAGTCAAAGCAGCACCGATCCAAACCATGAAATGAATCATACATTCAGAAGGATGTTCATATTGATGTATTTTTTAAATTCTATCAACTTATGGTTTTTTACAAAGCAATTTACAATACAAGGGTTGTGCTGTATATTGATGTACTTACACAGATTTGTCCATTCATACAGCAGGGTCATCTTTACTGTATCAATTTAGGGTAAGTGTCTTGATCACAGAAGTGGCAGTAGGGGTGGGATTCAAAGCCAGGTCTTGCGACTGCAAAGTGATGGCTCCTGCCACTATGTTTCCATTATTGCCAAAGCTTCAGGTCTGCACACGGTCCACTAATACAGACAGAACGTGCAGAATGAATGCGAAGATCCTTTTTCACAGTGCACCGATTTCACATCACTCAGCTTATTTACACGACAATGTCGCTTTTCATGTTTCTCTCATTACGCAGTAGACGATCATCAGAGACAATCAGCAACTCCGAAATTCATAATGACAGACCGGCGTTCAAGGGTCTTTCCAGCAGTTTATTTACCAAATGCAGCAAATAACAAATGTGAAGTGCCCTCATGCACCCTATCGAAAGAAAAAAGAATGGCTGTGAAGGATGGGGGTGCGGTGGTGCAGTGGGTTGGACTGGGTCCTGCTATCCAGTGGGTCTGGGGTTCAAGTCTCCCTTGGATTGCCTTGTGATGGACTGGTGTCCCGTCCTGGGTGTGTCCCCTCCCCCTCTGGCCTTATGCCCTGTGTTGCCGGGTAGGCTCCGGTTCCCTGCGACCCTGTATGGGACAAGCAGTTCAGAAGATGTGTGTGTGTGGCTGTGAAGGGGATCAGGAGTAGAACAGCTCATCGATGTTGTGAATGTTAGGTCCTGAGCACTGGTTCTCAGGGGGATGCAAGAGGGAGAACTCCTTCATGCTGAGAACAAGCTGGAAAGAGTGTTTTCATACAACCTTTAGAGTAGTAGTCCGCGGCCTGCCAGGGTTTTCAGGAAACCCCTGCTGCTATTTCACCAGAATAGTTCAGCACCAATCTCTTCCACAGAAATGTGCCTGTGAATACCCACAGTGGACGGAAATGAAATGGAATCAAAGGGAAAAATATGAAAAGGTTACAGCATCTTATCACTGAAAGAAATGAATGGATTCTTTTGTCAGATTCACCTTTTCTATTAAACACTGCAATATTATTTTATTTGTGTTAAGGCTGTCCCTGAGAAATTATTAATTTCCTCTTTTCATGTCTGATTGGTACCGAAAAACTCGAACATAAGAGCTTCAGCACTGAATGGGAGAAAACCCGTTTCTGATACGTTGTATTCTATCTCCTTAATAGATTCATAAAACGGAGCTCAGCGTCAAGTCGAATTGTTGGATTTCAGTGTTTAGAGAGCAAAATACATTTTTTTTGCCAAACGATTCTGTTTTTAGTGAAACCTTTTAAAGAATGGATCTCAATCACATTCTGTGGGGGGTATAAAAACTTGTCAGGTACTGTGAAACCTAAAAAAGAGTAGGGTCAGTAGTGAAAAAATGGCATTATGCACAAGTGTTGGTGGGACATATCACGCTTCCTTGAGCTGTGGGATGGACATGCCCTCCTCCCACCTTCCCAACACAGCGTCTTCTGTTCAGCTTCATCCACCATTGCTAGCAAATCTCAATTCATACGATTTTTCTGGTTTAACTCGTTTTATCCTCAAATGCATGCCAGGCAAATCAATTTTCTGTTACAGTACTTCATGCATCTGTGAGATCAATGTCTTGCATGACTTGAATAAGATAAAAGAAACACAGAACAAAGAATTAAGAATATCTGACAAAATTAAAAAAAAAAAAAAAAATCAGTCACACAAAAACTTATGTCGTTAAACTATACATGACACAGAAAAATATAACTATGCAGCAGTGACAGACAGATAACTTTTATCATAGCAGGGCGGCACAGGGGAACGGGGGGTACTGGGTGCTGGTGCCTTACAGTTCCTTAGCTGTGGGTTCAGATAGGCGTTTAAATACAGCCATATGTGTAGTCTATATCTTCTCTACATATTTGCATGGCTTTACTCTCAAAAACATGTGTTTTAAGTGAACTGGTGACTCTAAATTGATTGTAGTGTGTGTGTGTGTGTGTGTGTGTGTACTGTATATATATGGGTGCCTGTACGTTCTTTTTCCCACTATATGTATGTAGCATTGCAAGTTTAAAGCATTGTAAGGCATCAGATAAAATACTTATTAAAAAAAACTATACTTGACTTTGGAGACAAGCATCTGTTGAATGAATCAATGTAAGTAAAACTACTGGGATAATACTTGGCGTTCTTGGAATGCTTTGCACTCAAACATGTACATTCCTCAAAAACATAAATCCTTATAGAAGCCATTCTCTGTGCACTGAGCCAATTTCCAGCACAGTTTCTGCCGGAAACCACAACAAATAAAGAAATGAATATTTATTCAGCAATTAGAAACATCAATGTGTGGTCTTGCCCCATCCAGCTCTACATTGTCACGCTACATTCAATCCCACCTGCAATGAATTAAATTTCCTCTACGCTTAAAAGCAGATGCTCAGGCTGCCTTGGTCCCCACGCTCATTTCACATACAAAGTCATGCAGATTTATACATGCCCCTCAAACATCCACCTTCAAAACAAGGAAATTCACCGAGCAGAGTATTAAAAATGTTCCGCTAATGCATTGCCATTTATCTTCACTCCCATTAAACCACTTGTACCTGTGTGTTGGCTTGTTGGATGGGAGGAATTGGGCAAGATGTCATAACATGGTCAATGGCCTCATGGGACATTAAAGATTGATACCATAACATGGTCAGTGGCTTCATAGGACATTAAAGATTTATGGTTTATCAGGCCTTCTATCAAATGAAGGAAAAAGGGTCTGAGTTATATATTTGTCTCGTGGGGAGAAAGTGAAGGAAAAAAAATGCTCTTGTGTAAATATATCCTGAAGCAGCAATTTTCACAACGGGCATGAAGTCCTGCGGCACTGTGGCACTACGGGTAACCCTGGTACCTCACAGCACACGGGTTGTACATTTGGATCTGGGTTTGAATGTTGCTAAGTGTGTGCGGAGTTTGCATGGGTTTGCTCTTATTCTCTCCCACAGTCCAAAGACATCGTTCCACACGAATTGGGAAGCATACCTTTTCTGGAGTGGATGTTTTTGTCAATAAGTGGGCGTGTTACATTGCTGTGCTGTATAAATAGACATATATTTGTAGTGTTACTTTTGTAGTGTACTGTGTCGCATCACATGTCACGGAACGAAGGTGTTGGCTAAACACCGGTGGATAAAATGTGTGTGACGATGCTTTTTCTGGGGTTTTTCATTAATTGGCGGTAAGTCTCCACAAACCTGTGCAGTATAAATGTTATTCTTAAATTGCTGAAATAAATTAAAAAAAAAAAAACAGACACTTCATACAATTTTTAAAGCCTCCCAATAGGCCATCGCTGTACAACAACATTTATTTTGGTGATGCTTTCCTCCAAAATGACTTATAATGTTAAGGTATTTACAATTATTTACCCATTCATACAGCTGGGTATTTTTACTAGAGCAATGCAGGCTAAGTACCTTGCTCAAGGGTACTACAGCATGAGGTCGAGATGAAACCTGCAACCTTTGGATCCAAACAGAGTAGCTCTAACCACTACGCTACTAGCTGTCCCCCTACCCTAAAGCACTACACTAATGAACAGAAAACAAACTTTAAATAGCCTCCCTTTTATTATTATTTATTTAGCTGCCGATTTTCTGGAAGGTGACTTGCAATGTAAAACTACTTAACCGATTCATACGGCTGGGCAACTTCTGCTAGAGCAATTCAAGGTAACAACCGTGCTTAGGGTGCTACAGCATGAACTGAATTTGAATCTGGATCCAGTGAGTGTAAGGTGGTGGCTCTAACCATGATACTGCCTAGTGCACCATAAATATGGACTTCATTTCAACAGAAGTTACATATGCAAATATTTCAAAAGCTTCTCTCATGAACATTATTAAACATTGCATTCCCCTATCTCAATAATGCAAAGTGATTAATCCATCCATCTTAAATTCCAGCTGAGCATTTGCACTGGTGAAACAAGCAACATGGAAAATCACCTCGAACCTTATTTGAGTCTGTTGCTAAACTCAAATGTGAAAAATGCTATGCACAATTAATGTATGAACATTATGCACTTGGCATAGAAAGTAGAGGAGCTGGGTGTTTGTGTGTAGTGTAAAGCTTGATACCACAAATGTCGCTTGCTAAGTAACTTAACTTTTTGCGGAGGAATAAATGAGAAGGAAGGATCCTGAAATAGCAGAGATGTGCCTGTGGGAGATCTCCTGTGCTCCACAGTTATTCTCCTGTTCATCCAGTGGTCCCACCTCACCTGTCCATCACAGAGTTCTGATAAAAATCAGATATTCTCTTCCTCTGGTCTTCTAATTGGCCGCTGTAGATCTGGCTCTGAAGAGAGCGGAAAAGCTGCAGGGCACATGGCGGCATTGCTTACTATAAACAAGACAAGATCATCTGACACTCTCGAAAAGATACATAAAATTGAAATGGATGGAACTGTCACTGGATATTGTCAGATCATGGTGCAAAGCTTGAGGAATGTCTAAAAGACATTTAATGGAGAGTAACATGATTAGATAAGCAATATGTAATTTATTTATAAGCAATAGTGCTACGACTATTTTTACAGGGCTGCTCAAGCGCTCATGCTCGAAAGGAACGTACCTGTGAATTTTAAGTGAATTTGAAAGCCAACGAATGCAGAAACCCATGAGCGCGGCTTTCGCGGCAGTGTGGTCCAATGGATAGGGAACCGGCTGTGGGCCCTTGAGAAACGGATAGCGGTGCTTGCTGGGGATGTGCTCTTCAACAGCCCTTACGCCTGAGATGCCTATACTTGTAGACCACTGTGTCCACCGTGCTCTCAAGGTACGTTTAGTTTGCTGTAATGTCAGCAATAACAAAACCAACATCGCCACATGGTAACTGCATTCTGAGGACAAGAAAAGAAGAAAAGCATTCTAAAACTCTTACATGCCACAAGAACCATTTTTTTCCCACCATTAGTCACCTCTAAAATTGGCTGTGCCTCTCCTTCCAGGAGCATTATTATTTTTGACACATCCGTTCCCAGTGTTCTTTGTGTTCTTTGTTTAAAAGCTCAGAGGTCCCAGTACTTGGGAAAAAGGCCTCAGCCCACAGGTGGCTGAGTGCAAATGTGTCACTTGGAGAGGTAATTACAAAAAAATACAGACAGGTCCTTCTCACCTCATTTATTCAGGACAAAAAGCAGAGGAAGTTGGCTTTTACAGTAATTCTCTTCCCCGTGATGAAGGCAATACCAAGAAGGAATTTGTATGGGTGGTATGGGTATAGTCATTCGGTGACATTATTTGCAAACATAATGTAAGTTTCCACTCGTATGCTGATGACACACAGTGATATTTTTTGTTTAAGCCTGATGACCCATCACATGTGGTGTCGTTAGCAAATTGTTTTACAAATATAAAATTATGGATGAGTAATAATCTTTTATCTCTGAATTGCAGGAAACCAGAGGTACTTGTGGTGGATTGTGATGCCGAAACTCTTGACACAATCACACCAATCTTTACCACTAATGGTCTCAGTGTACAGATAGTGTTAAGGACTTAGGTGTTTTATTGCATGGAAAATTGTCCTTTGTGTCTTGTAGGTGGCATGATGGCACAGTGAGTAGAGCTGCTGTCTCACAGAGCCTGGGTGGTATGAGAAAATGTGGGTTTGATCCCTGCTCAGTCTGTGTGGAGTTTGCATGTTCTCCCTGTGTCTGTGTGGGTTTCCTCTGGGTGCTCTGGTTTCCTCCCACAGTCCAAAGATGTGCAGGTTCACACATAGTGTGTGAGTGACAGAGAGTGTGTGTGTTCTAATGATGTATGGATGAGTGACCCATTGTAAGTAGTGTATCTAGCAGTGTAAGTCACCTTGGTGAATAGGGTGTGTGGACTAGTAACACTACATGGAGTTCATTGGATGTTGCTTTGGAGAAAAGCATCTGCTAGACAAATAAATAAATGTAATGTGGCTACACTGATAAAGTTGTGGTTCCTTCAGCTGAGAAATATAGCTAAATTAAGGTGATTCCTATGTAAGCAAGTTGCTAAGAAGTTGATTTATGCTTTTATTTCAAGTAGGCTGGACCATAGTAATGCTTTATTATTGGGCTGTCTCTATCAGACTGTATCCAGGCTATAGTTGGTACAAAATGCTTCTGCGAGAACTGTTACAAGAACTAGGAAATACCATATAACATCTGTACTGAAATCGCTGCATTGGCTCCCAGTTACGTACTTCTGACCTACAAGGCAGTAAATGGCATTGCTTTGGCTTACCTTTTTGAGATTATTGATTCTTACATTCCAAAACGGCATCTTCGTTCATTAGATCTGGGTTACCTCAAAGTACCTGTGATCAATAAGATCTCAGAAGGAGGGCATGACTTTAACTATAGCTACATCTATTAACTCTGGAATAGTATACCATATACTGTCAGGAATGGCCTATCTTGTCTCAGCCTTTAAATCCAGAGTAGAGACTTACATGTTCACTCTGGTATATCAATAAGAAGTGTAATTCCAGTTGGCTGTGCTATTTTTCCTTCTGTAGTAACCTGTTTAATTTCTGTAAGTCATCATTTACTAACAGTTTCTTTCTTGTTGAGCATTGTTTCCCTGTGATGACCACCTGCCATTATGGACAAGACATGCCTATGTGAACTAGGACATCAAGTTAACACTCAGCTACAGTCTTATGATTACTTGTAAATTGACTTAAATGTCTTTTTAATCTAGAATCCCTGGGAGGGGGGGGGGGGGGGGGGGGAGCCACTGGCACTTGGACCCCTGGAGGTTTTTTTCTCCCTTGACTTTCACTTGGGAGTTTTTTGTTCCTTTCCTCCATGGCCAGTAGGCATACTTATAGCTTTAATAACTATGAGGATAATGTATTACTCTAACATATAGTCACAGATATAGCATAAGTATGGTATCTCATTTGTTTATTTCTTATTCCTTTGTTCAGACCTCTGTGTCACTGTATGAGAAGAGCACTCTATAAATATAAATTGAAGTGAATTGAATTGAACCGAAGGAAAGTAAAAGGCGGGGTGCGGTGGCGCAGTGGGTTGGACCGCAGTCCTGCTCTCCGGTGGGTCTGGGGTTCAAGTCCCGCTTGGGGTGCCTTGCGGCGGACTGGCGTCCCGTCCTGGGTGTGTCCCCTTCCCCCTCTGGCCTTACGCCCTGTGTTGCCGGGTAGGCTCTGGTTCCCCGTGACCCCGTAAGGGACAAGCGGTTCTGAAAATGTGTGTGTGTGTGAAAGTAAAATATTTAAAATCCATAAATGAAAGGACTCATGGTCTAGAGAACTTGGCCTTTCCTTTAATACACTGGAACATTAATGGAGTGACATCAACTGATTCCTTTGGTTTGTGATTGTATGTTTCAGTGTTGCTGAACACAAAGTGGTAGTTATCACCTGTGGATGTTTGTGAAAGTAAATGTTCCCGAGCTCTACCAATCGACGTTGTGTATCTTCTGAACTCAGGATGCAGCAAACACTACCTTCCCCGTCCGCCTTGCCCTGCCATATGCTCACAAACACAGATACACACACAAACATCCAGCTGCCAGCACCTGTTGGTGTGCTGGAAAAATATTTTAAAATATAAGGGTTTTGTACAGTCATGTGGTTTACCTTTTGTAATCTTTGCCTTTGGCCTCAGTGGACTTGTCTACACAAATCTGAATTAAAGAGCTAACTGCCCGTTTTTCTGCCCTCTGAAATCAGATGCGGAGAGAGAAAATCCTCTTTGAATATATAAAAACCAAAGGGTTATCAGTCATGCTTTTCTTTTCAATTTTGATGACCCTTTTTATTTCCCTGGAAGCCAGCAGGTGATGAAATATGCAGGATGGCCTGTGGTTCTTGGATGAGGATGACCTCATAGCCCCCCACCCCCATGCTTCTTCCTTGCCATTCGCTCTGGAATCTTTCTGATCAAAGTGGAGAAAGATGCTGGAAGAGAAGACATCCAGATGGCATGTTCCTCACAAGGTTTAGTGCTGTCTATCATCTGCATGCACATAAATGCTTTTTAAAGAAGTTAAATTTAAAAACAGCTGCATGAGACTGGTTAGTTGCGCATGTAACAAAGTAGAGGTAAGGCCATAAAAAATTAAATGCAAGGAAGAAGATGTACTATGAAAAAATATCATGTTCTTGTGTACCAACAAGCATGAGTGTTAACTAAACATGCATCAACATTGTAAATTTCTCAAAAAAATTCCGGTGACAGGTGATGTTCAGCAACCCTCTGGATGTTCTTCATTATTGATATAATCAGAGCAGCTGAAAAAAGGCGCAAAGGCCTTGATCAGATTTGACGTTTTCTTTCTTTGGCTGCTCTACCTCTTCCTTCACCCCCCTGATCGATGGGTTCTAAACAATCTCATCACTCCTTGCAGGGACTGCGGAACCCCCACACCCATGAGCCTCGCAGACTTTCAGTACAGCAGATCAATTACAGCTCAGTGAGCCAGAATGGCTGTGATGTTAGCATCTTGCTGCTTGAGGCTCTGACTCTATCTGGCCCGGCGATCACACCATTCTGCAGTCTGTTCTTACCACATGGACTCGTCAGGGTCAGGTCCCCATTCCCTGCCAGCGTGGCAGACCTCCAGGGATGAAGGAGCGCCGTCGCTGCCATCAGACACAGCCTCATCCTCCCAGAGGGCACCTGGCATCAACACAATTCTTTGTCTTTCCAACTTCAATCTCAGGAGCTAATTAGACAGCTCCTTGAAATCACAGGTACATGAATCACAGGCTGGTTATTTATAAAAGAGGCACATGTTTAATTTATGTCTTTACCCTGAAAACAAATCTGCCTGCCTGCTGGCAACGCTAACATGAACACCCAAGCTGGTCGCAGTGTCTCGGCTGTCAGTTTAATCAGAACTTCCTTGGGAAACAGTAAGAACCTCTGCATTAACTTCTGTCATTTACCAAACAAGCTGCAGGTTTAATGGTAACCAACACTGTCAAGTGGATAAACTCAAGAAAAACATTACATTGAATTGCTAGCTTGGAAAGCATTACTCTGGGCTTCTCAAATGTTAAGCTTCTGTTGGTCCAACATTTTTTTAATAAAAAAATTTTGAAGATGTGAGTTATACCCGTGTGCCGTTTTGAAATATTCTGCATTTTCAACCTTATCCAAACAGCTTAATTTTAAAATGAATTAATGAAACTCAGAAATCTTCACTGAGAATATAAAAATAAAGAAATCAACATCCAATATAAGGTTAAACTACTCTAGGACTGTAAATAAAAAATTCTGTGGCAATACATATCTTCCAGAGGGGAGCGTGGTGGTGTAGCGGGTTGGACCGAGTCCTGCTCTCCAGGGGGTCTAGGGTTTGAGTCCCGCTTGGGGTGCCTCGTGACGGCCTGGCGTCCCGTCCTGGGTGTGTCACCTCCCCCTCCAGCCTTGCACCCCGTGTTGCTGGGTTAGGCTCCGGCTCCCCGCGACCCCGTATGGGACAAACGGTTTAGACTGTGTGTGTGTGTGTGTGTGTGTGTGTGTGTGTGTGTGTGTGTGTGTGTGTGTGTGTGTGTGTGTGTGTGCCTACGTGTACATATCTTCCTTGTCAGTGACAAATTTGCAAAAGATATAGACAAACTTCTTGCAGCTTGGTTATCATTCTCTACCAAATAGACACAACAAACCTTGTCAAGGGGATTAGCTATGTGCTCACTTTTTCTTATTGCAATAAACATTCTCATCTTAAGAAAAAAACTGAAAAAAAATTGCAGTATGTTTTCCTTCATTTGGGAAAATGAAAACTTTCAGTCCTCCTTGGAGAAGGGAAAACTGCCAAAAACTGTCAACCCTGTGTTGACAGCATGCCGAAGACAGAGGGACATGGGGATGCACAGTGTGCATCACCAGAATATTATATTTATTATTATATTTGTGCTCACTGTTTATTTATATATGTGTATTTGCCCTTGCAAAAAGCGAAAAGTTTTGCTAATGCCAACAAAACACTTTTGAATCAGAGAGACCACACATTCAAAAGATAATCTACATTTTCTCCATCTGTCATCTGTCACAGCTCATACTCAAACCCAACCTGTTTCACCTGCGCTAAAATTATTTGAAACTGCAAAATGCAACTTTCTGCCAAAAGCTTAAAAATAACTACAAACCTGGTTTTCTCGTTAAAAGCTCTGGTTTAACATTTCAAGCTTCAGTTTAAATATAGACCGAGCTACATCTCTTTTAAGTACACTGCTTACGTACGTGGGTTAAAAAAAAATGCTAGAAGTTACAGATTTTCAAATATAAGTATTTTTATAAATATATATTTTTTTCTGTTTTCGAAAATTTTTGCGTGTAACATCACAAACATAACCTTTACTTACCTGTCAAGGCAAAAGATTACAAACGTCTCCCAATGAAAACAGGACTGTGGGTTTGCCATAATTAACCTCTCTGCCACAGTGTTTACAGATGGAGTCTTGTGATTATTCTGATAAAGAAAAACCATTCGCAGGTAAGAAGGGGAACTTTGTTACCACAAAGACAAGAGTAGATAAAAAAATTTAAAGTGGCCAGATGATGCCAAAGGTTGCACATGCTTGGGAAATGGTTAATAGGCAGCATTAGCTGGGAGTTTGTGAAGACCAGCAGTGTTTATTTTCAGCAATTTTAAATTTGTAAAATAAAATAATTTTACTCTTATTGCAATTATAATGTTGTCCGAAATTAAAAAAATAAAGAAATAAATTAAAAAATCTTGCTGAGCTTTTTTTATTATAGCAATATCAAAGATTTTCACAGATCCAAAGCCTCAAATAAATCAGTGATAAAAGGTGTAACTTTGGTGTTATGAACAAAACAAGTCACAAACAATCTTTAAAACACATATGCATGACCACAACTCAAAGCAACCACTCTCATGGCTCGCAATACAAGGGAGGAATGGACATCTCTGGGGAGCACAAGCACAAGGATGAACATTCAAACTCCACACACCCTGACTAGGACTCAAACCCAACACCTACTGAAGAGCAAGGAATCAGACTAACCTACTGTGCTACCACACCCACAACCCAGAGTTGCAATCCCTGTTTTATTGTTTCTGATTCACCTGTTCAGGATGGAAGGTGTGTTTAGTTGGTAGGTCCATGTTCTCGTCTAGAGATCCTGCCGCCTCCCGCAACCCCTCTCCATATCACAAAGGAAAGAACGTCTGTCATCTTTTGCCTGTTGTCGCCTGTGGATTTCCCTCACTCTTGTTACGTGACACCTCGGTATACTCTGTCTTGTTGCTGTAATGGGACTCTGTGACCTGATGACAGTCTTGCTGATGACTAATGTCCTAATGACCTGATGACTAATGTGTAATGATGCGTGCTTTGAGGATGGCTAAACCAATCAAACTGGCTCTCTGTCATTCCTAGAGGGTTCTTTTCCCAGAGGTTAAGTCCTCTATCTAAAACCATCTTTGCACAGACAAGCAAACACACACAAGCATTTCTAATTCAAATATGTAATTCTGGAAAAGACAAAGTTAATGAAAATATTAATTTTAGAAACTGTCACTCACATAATCACTAATTGTCTCTTCTCCATTTGTAATACTGTACAAACGTAAGGATATTAGCGAACTGAAAAAAAAGGAGATTAACATGAGAAAATAAAGTAATTATAAACTGGCAGATCATACACATATTGTCTGAAGCCGTTTGTCCTGAGCAGAGTTGCAGCAAGCAGGAGCCGAACCTGGCAGCACAGGGCACAAGGCCGGAGTTGGATGGGACACACCCAGGATGGGACGCCCCAAGCAGGACTCGAACCCCAGACCCATCAGGGAGCAGGCCCAGGCCAAATCTACTGTGCCACCACCGCCACCCGAATTGGCCGATCGTACGTGTAAAAAATATACATAGTCAGTGTTTTGTTGCAGAAAGAAAGTAGTGAGAAACTGGATTAAGTGGCTGAAAATGATTACAGTCTAGTGATAAAGAAATTCATGATCATTATTCAATGCATCCTGCTGAAATTTCATTGGCTGTAAAATTAGCCCTGAAATATGTTGTTGTCACGTCCCCGGGAACGAGCCAAGCAACAACACCTGCGCCCACTCAGGAAGCCTGGGGGTAAAAAGGCTCCGCGCCCACACCTGGACGTGGATTCTTGCAATCGCCTCGTGCCTTTGTGGTCTCAGTGTTCTTGCCCTTTGTGCCTTGCCTGTTTTCCTGTTCTTCCCGACCACGACTCGGATTACCTGGATTGTGACGTTAGCGCCCAGAAGACCTTCGCCTGTCCCTCACTCTGATTTCGCCTTGCCCCTAGAACCTGGTTATTTGAATAAAGCTCACCCGCACTTGGGTCCTCTACTTACCTGTCTTCAGTGCTCGTTTCTGACGGTCGTTCAATATGCTTATCGGGATCACCAGAAAGAGGAGTGTTGAATGTCACCATTTTCCTCTAAGATCCTGAATCCTAGATTATAGCCAGAATCTACTGCTAATGTAACTCCTTACACTAATTTTTTAGGCTCTAATAAAACGCCTCACTACGGAGCTAATGTCCAATATGGAAATGTTAAAAATGATAGCCACTGCAAATAGTTTTATTTTCTGGAAAGCGAAAAATGAAGGGCATTTCCATACTGCTTTTAATGCTACATTTACCATTTTCTTCTAGCATATAACATAAATATAATTCTGTTTCTTTCATGTCCTCAGGGTTCAGATGGTCCTGTCATCCCTCCTCAAAGCAGAGATGACTCAAGAGGGAGACTGTAGCCTTTGTTTTACTCACAGTGAGATATGACTCATGGCCTCCTGTGCTTCTGTATCATTTTGGTTTTACTAAAATGCCTGAACTTCTTCAGTCTCACTGGATCCTCATTCCTATGATTGCAGGTTCACTGCATTGCATTTCGCATCCTGGGGTGTTGGGGTGATTTATTTCATTTGAATACTCAAGCTTGATTTTTTCCTCACCGTTCCACCTTTCATTATGCAACAAGACCTGTGTGCACCAGTCACTTTATACGTTATCTACATACTTTTTTTTCTCATGTTCATTCTGTAATTACTTAGAGACAAACATTCTGGAAAATATATTCAGTTTAAAGCGAGGATCACAAGCCCCGACTTCATCATAAATAAAATCCTTTGCGTCTGAGGGAGGTGTTACCTCCCAGCACTGCAAACAACTGATTCAAACAGTCCGATTTTCATCAGTTGTTGATGGCTTCCAATAAAACATGTGATTATTTAACGTGAAACAAACACAGAAAATACAATTATTGTTCAGATTCACTTTGGGGATGAAACTAAAATTTCTGGCAGGAATTGGGTTAGGATGCGAGACATTAGTAATAATTCCTTGCTGACGCACACAGAGCGAAAATGATTTTTTGAACGTGTGTTTGTGGGTGTGCATGTCTTTGCATGTATGCACTGTACATATAATACATACATCATGATTAAATTGCTATAGAAAAGACAAATCTACAGATGGAAAAAAAACAGTAACCTAGACAGTTTAACCTTTTAAAGAATTTTTAAGTGAACTCTTCCTATTACCCATTCCTTGGTGCTATAATAGAAGTACCACAGAGTGGGAATTTCATCTTGGAGTTTTCGTCATGGAAGTTCGGTTCATTTCAGTTTCGATCCTTTACTCTCTCGCTCTAGAAGATGCTGCTCTGCTCACCAGAACTACAAGCACAGTACACAGGCAAAACCACACTCTGATTTTGCCACTGGTTAGTTTTCCACTCGAAAAGCAGAACCTGCAGACAAGTGTCCTGTGCGCTAACAGTAGTATGCAGCAAGTTGCAGATTATCAGCTTGATTTAATTCTCCATCTGCAAGGCCGAGTGGAGCAGGCACTCTGCTTATCAAAAACTCAGCTTGTCCCCATGAACTGCACAGTCAGGAATCACTCTGTCACTTTCAGCCAGAGACTGCGAAGTGCATCTCTACCGATGAGCACTTTCTCGTCCTGACAGTGAAATTGGCCACCTGTTATTACAAGACAGCGCTGGTGTGCCAAAGGGCATTTTCAAGCCCGGATGGTTCATGAGGACAGAGCTCACCCTCTGTGTCACAAAGTCTTATAAACTGGAGGTATCACCTGGTGGACATGGGACCCGACCGTGAGCTGACAGGAAACTACAGTACTACAGGAGTCCGGGGGGCAATCCATACAATTAACACAAGCCCCTTTCTGTATCAGCACAGTCTTTTCAATGCATTAAATACACATAGTATATAAAAGTTTTGGTTAAGAAATATAACAATAAGAACAACATTTTAAAAATTAATACCATTATCCACACTAACCCTTTGTGATTCACCTTTTTGAAACCCCGAACATTTTTTTACTGAAATTCTGCAAAATTATTCATTAATGACTGCTGCATCGAACAATGTATAAATAAGAAAAAAAAAAAAAAAAAAAAAACAGAAAGGATGAAGAGGGAAAACACTGATGTGTCCTTTGGGTCAGGCTCTTTGCTATTATTTTAATCCTTTGCTTTTTCTCTCACTCCCTTGCTGTCTTGCTCTCTTTCACTCACCAGGGACATTGCTCAGACTTTTAAGAATCCAGAGACTGAAACTGTTAGACTTCAAAAGTCAACAGAGACCAAAGCAGATTAAGCATGTATTAAGTCTGTGAAATCTAAGAAAAAAGAACCTTGGTTGGGTTTTTGGTCACCTGGGGGATGTGGAGTCTCACTATATTTAAAATTTCCTTTGGTCTTGAAACAATGGCCAAAGCTCTATTGAACACTTGTCTCTTGACAATGGGACAGTATTTTGTGTCAAGCTCTGTATTTTCTTGTTGAGCTTGCAGTCTAGGAATGCGAATAGGTTGTCAATGGAGAAATGGGGGAATCTTTAAGGACTACTGAAATCTGAAGCACTGAAGTCTTTGAATTATTTGAAGTTATGGGCATTTTACTTGCTTTGCAAAGGAGCGTAAGGAGTTTTCCAATCTGGTGTTAAGATTGGACTAAATAAATGATGTTAAGATTGGACAAAATGAACATGCACACCAGCGAGTGTAAAAGTGAAATAGGCAAGTTCATATGAAGGACTAACAGAACCAAATGACCTAGATATCCTTTCTAAATTAATTTACTGAATCTATTTATGAAACACTACGGGGGTGTGGTGGCGCAGTGGGTTGGGCCGCAGTCCTGCTGTCCAGTGGGTCTGGGGTTCGAGTCCCGCTTGGGGTACCTTGCGACGGACTGGCGTCCCGTCCTGGGTGTGTCCCCTCCCCCTCCGGCCTTACGCCCTGTGTTGCCGGGTAGGCTCCGGTTCCCCGTGACCCCGTATGGGACGAGCGGTTCTGAAAATGTGTGTGTGTGTGTGTATTTATGAAACACTTGGGGCAGGTAAAGGAGGAGCTTGGGGTTTTTAAACAACTGATTAAGGCAACTATAACTTCAGACTTTTATTGCAGACTTTATAACCCAATGTTTTTACACATGATGCCTCATAATAATAAAACATAGCAACAGCAGCAAAAGCAGCAGCAACAACAACAGCAGGAATATAATAATAATAATAATAATAATAATAATAATAATAATAATAATAATAATAAGCCACAGACGCGAACATTGACAGGTGCCACTGTGTCTCTCCCCAATGAACTGAACGTGTTTTATGGCCGTTTCGAGCTTTCGAACAAAGACCCCCCCAGTGCGAATCCCTATAGCGCTGAATGACCCCAGTCTCACTGTCTCTGTGGCACAAGTGAGAAAAACTTTCAGCCGAGTCAACATCCGCAAAGCTGCTGGTCCGGATGGAATTTCAGGGCGAGTTTTAAAAACATGCAGTGAGCAACTGGCTACTGTCTTCACTGACATATTTAACAGCTCCTTAAAAGGCTCAGCTGTACCCACCTGTTTCAAAAACACCACCAGAAAACAAAGTGAGCTGCCTTAATGACTATCACCCAGTGGCACTGACCCTCATTGCAATGAAATGCTTTGAGAGGCTGGTGCTGGGACACATTAAGGACACCATCCCAGACACCCTGGACCCACTGCAGTTTGTCTACCACCACAACAGATCCACTGAAGACGCAATATCACACACCCTTCACACCACTCTGGCTCACCTGGACAATAAAAACTGCTACGCAAGGCTATTATTTGTGGACTATAGCTCGGCATTTAACACTGTCATCCCAACCAAGCTGATCCACAAGCTACTAGTGCTGGGACTGAGTGCCACATTGTGCAACTGGATCCTGGATTTCCTCACCAACAGACCCCAGCGTGTGCGGATTGGCAGTAATACCTCCTCCCCACTGACCCTCAACACTGGCACTCCACAGGGAAGCGTTGTGAGCCTGGTGCTGTATTCCTTGTTCACACATGACTGTGTGGCCAGTCACAGCTCCAACACCATCACAAAGTTTGCTGACAATATCACCAGTGTGGGTCTGATCACCAACAATGATGAGACAGCCTTCAAAGAGGAAGTGAGGCTCCTGGCAGAGTGGTGCCAGGACAACAACCTGTCTCTCAATGTCAGTAAAACTAAGGACCTGGTGATTGACTTCAGGAAACAGAATACGCTTCATGCACCCATCTACAGGGGACGTTGTAGAGAGGGTCAACAGCTTCAGATTCCTAGGGATCACCCTCACTGCCAAACTCACATGGTCTAAGCACACAGCATCAACCATCCCAAAGGCCCATCAGCATCTCCACTTCCTCAGGCGACTGAAGAAAGCCAGGATGCCCACTACAGCCCTCACCACTTTCTACAGGTGTGCTGTGAAGTCCGTCCTCACAGGGTGTATTACATTCTGGTGTGGCAGCTGCTCCATACAGGACAGGAAAGCTCTATAAAGGGTGGTCAAAACAGCTCAGGGAATCATCGGCACACAGCTACCAGCAGTCCAGGACACCTACACCACACGCTGCCTCAGAAAGACGATGCGCATCATGAAAGACCTTCGTCACCCTGCACGGGCACTTTTCTCTTCTCTGCCATCTGCAAAGCGGCTCAGGTCTATTCGAACCCGCACTGCTAGGTACAGGAACAGCTTTTACCCCAGTGCTGTAAGAGTATACAACAATCACCAATGTACCACCTTTACTAACTAGAGTTGGACTGCTCCTTCCAAGCACATTGGTAAATTACACTGTCACTTTAAGCATTCCCATTCTCGCTCTCACGTTCTTAGTTTTCTGGCTGTCTACTGGTATTATTGTTATTACTGTTACCATTATTTATTGTCATTGCTATTAGCGTTACTCGCTGTCATTGTCATTGTTTTGTTTGTACAGTATTTGTATTGTCTCTGTCTTGTCCATAGTCTGTGGAGAAACATTCAAGAAGAATTTCATGGTACTTGTAGTGCGTGGTACTTGTACCTATGACAATAAACTTGAAACTTAATAATAATAATAATAATAATAATAATAATAAGAAGAAGAAGAAGAAGAAGAAGAAGAAGAAGAATGTACTAGTTAATGATGTATTATCCTATCCTATATGCGGTGCTTCTATTGATTGTTGGAGGAGACAGATATAAGTTGGTGTGCTTCACAATGTTGATCAGTGTGATGTCATGCTGACTGGCATGCAATCTGATTTTTTTTTTCCCTATGTGCTCTCGTTCAGATCTATCATATGAACATATGCATTTGAGCAAGCGAATAAATAAGGCAATAGAATTTTCATATGGAATATGGCAATTATAAATGTGAAAAACCATGATGAACGTTGATAATATTTATTAAATTAAATATCAGTTTATGATGATAATATTTCTTAAATTAAATATCAGTTTATAAGTTTCAATGAACTTCGTTCGTGTTACTTCTATTTTGAAGTGGATTTTGTCTGTTATGGGATGAGGGTTTTCTAGGAAATATTTTTTGGTGTTCACGGTGTTCATTGTGTCTCGCTAATTTATTTGTATTATTGTGTGTTTTTGTGACTAAAAAATAGCTTATTATGCCTGTTTTTCTTTGTTCAGCTTTTTTGTTGTTCAGTTCTTTGGATCTCATTAGAAACTCACATATACAAATAAACGGCTTGAAGACCTAACAGTTTTATTAATATCTTTATCCTTTTCACTCGTTCGTCCAAAGCCACTTACTCGGTGTCGGATAAGCAACTTCACCGTAACATCATGTATACGGCAGGCTACTATTGCTTATTACAACACTGAACATACGAGCTATGATCATGATGGGGAACGACAATGGCACAGGGCTCTCTAAGTCTAACAGATCAACGAAGCAGTTAAAATTCATATTGATTTTCCAGCGCGCATGTCGCACTCCCACCGGTAGGGATGTCTCTATTGATAGAGCCAAATTACAGATATAAATAAATAAGCAGCGCAGCGTCTGCGCTTCGGCGCGGGGAGAGAGGACCATATGATATCATATGTACAGAAAACAGAGAGAGGCGCGCGGACTCACTCTCCCTGTGGCATAAACAAAACAGTGTTTCAGCTCGCGCAGACCTTGGCTTGGCCAGCCTTGGCTCCCGGTCAGACTCTGTCTGTAGCAGTGCGGTGAAGAGGGGCAGCGCGGACCGCTAACGGACCACTAACGGACCAGCTGCCTTTTCTGTACGCGCGCACTGCGATGCTGCCCTGAGCTGAGCGCTGCGGACGGCGCGCCTCGCTCTTCAGCCGCGGACCCGGTTCCTCCCGATCGGCGATCGGGGCGCGCTCACGCTGCTCGTGTGCGGATTGTTCCTCGGTGTCCAGCGGCGCCTAACATGGATGCCCCGCTCTTCCTCGCATCGACACGCTGTCTCCTGGCGCAGTGAGAGAGGGGACCATGCAGGGATTGCTGTGGCATGTGGGAAGGAGCTCCTCCTCGGCTGTCCGAGTGACCATGCCCTGATCCGGCGCCAGGGATGTCACCCCGCTTAAAGCCTTAATGGCAATCTGAGGAAACCAGGAGCATCTCAATGACACGGAGGATTGGCAGTGCCCGCTGAACGACCACCATGAAGATCACCTCCCCACAGATGTCTAAAGTGATGCTGAGGTGGACCGTCAGGCTCGTTCTGCTGCTCGCACCACATGTGGGATGTTCTCACGGGATGCAGCACGTTTTAAGATTTGGTAAGATGGCTACTCTTTTCAAGAATACCTTTGATTCGCTGTCTTTAACAGCTTTTGTGTGTTGTTCACGAGCGCTTTTGGTCCTTCTCGACGCGGCTTTGATGGTTTTGGAGGTCCCAGGTAACGTGTTGCAGTAAGCCCATCGGCAGCTTCTTCTTGCTTCTCATTCGAAAAGGGTCTCTTGCATAACTGACCCACGGGTCTCCAGAAGAGGAATGCGAGGGTAGTGTGGACGAACGTGCCTCAAAATATTGCGCGAGGTGAAAGAAATCGCGGTGGAACACGATGATGATCATGTAGTGCGATGCCTTGCTTGAATGGACTGAGATCAACATCCGTGTGAATGAGAGGATGAAACTGGGGAAGCACTGGCTTCCAAAGCCCACCCTGGTATTTCAGTAATACGGTGTAACAGAGACAGAACAAAGTTTGAAAAGAAAAGGAAAACGGCGTCTTCGGAATCCACCGAATCTCCTTCATGACATACAGTGGAACAGCCCACGTCCGTAATGTAAAATGTAGTGTCATTTTCGGGTAACATTTATAAATTTGTGCGTGGAGTTTCTTTTTTCATGAGAGAAGTTCGTGTAAAATTTCCTTCTTCTAGTTGTTATTATTATTATTATTATTATTATTATTATTATTATTATTATTATTATATATTGATAGCTCCATTAAAGGCCTTAATTTATTCGCATGGATTTTAAGACAGTTGCAGGCATGATTTTTTCTGCATCTTGCAGTTCTTAGAATAAAAGACCTCCACCTCTTTGAGACAGTTCATTGAAGAAAAGCCCTGGACTGAATTTAATGTTGGCGGGAAGCAGTGCGTGAAATATTGCTGACACGTATGTCTGCTACATCCAGAGTTAGTTGAAAAATATTTATATAGGTTTTATATTACTATGGGACACTGTGCTGGAAATAAACACCACTGAGTTCGTTTGATTTCCTCTTTTAAAGTGCTTTTGTTAATAATTTTATAGCCTATTGCTGCACAGAAATCCTATTGCAAATTGGATGGGTATATAACTGCTCAGTGTGTTTTTTGGTCGGGACCAAATCATCTTAAAGGCTTAAAATTTCAATTCATACGTGGATTACTTCTACAATTACTTCAGTTTATAAACAAGCTCACACTGGACAACTAAAGAGGAAATTGAAATAGTTCAAATAACAGCACACTGAACCAAGAACTTCATTGTGTGTATCTTCCTGTCATTTTACCCTTATGCTGAAGTGTGTTTGAAATAGCGGCCTGTTGAGAGCTTGTTTAAAGAGTATGGAAGGAAGGAAGGAAGGAAGGAAGGAAAGAAAGAAAGAAAGAAAGAAAGAAAGAAAGAAAGAAAGAAAGAAAGAAAGGATTTTTCAGGAAACTCCTGTTTCTGTTTGGCCAGTGCAGTACAGTGTAGTTTACTTATTTACAGATTGCAAAAGTTTGTGCACCCCTGCTGTCATTGCATGTTTCTCTGAATATTTAAGTGAAGAGAAGTTAACACACAAGTTAACACAACTTCTGCAGGCTACACGTGCAAAACGTATTTCCGCACATTTAATGCAGTGCACCTTATTTATTTATTGAATATATTATAGAGAAACGAAGGAAAGTGGAGTCAGTTGAATATAAATGATATCATGGTGAAGCGCTGGAACAAGACGCAGTCTACTCCTGTTTTACTGTAGTATCCCGCGCAGTTCCACTCGAGCGTGTGGAGTCACGCTGTTCAGCCGCGTCCGCGCCTTTGGTAACCTGCTCCTTCCACGCGCACGCGGATCCACGCAGGCTCACACAGTCACGAGCGCCGCGACGCGAAGGAGCTGTTTAAAAGGCAGCCCGCGTGCGCCTCGCGCCGCATCTATGGCAACGAGTTCGGCGAGCGCGTCTCGACTTGTCCTCGCGGAGCTCCTCCAATCTGGTGCGCTGGGCGACACGGGCGGAGCGGTGTTGTTATTAGCAACGGCCGTCGGGCGCGTGAAATACAGCCCGCGAGGCTGCGCTGCTTCGGAGCGGGTCAGAGAAGATGGATACGGACCCTTGACCTCTGAACGTGAACTCCACTCGATGACGCCCTCGTCTCATTTCAGTGCAGATGCCGACCATGCGTTTGTCTCTCAGAAACAAGGTAGAGTCACTGAGGTTCATTGACTTTCCGCTGAACTGCCATAATGGGAAACGAACTCCGGCCTTCTGCGCAGAGCTGGTCCTACCGCAGGTCTCCTCTGCTCCAGGATCCCTCCATTTTCCCCTCATTCCTAGGAAAAGTGAGGAATGGAATCGGCTGCTTCAGTACCACGGACAGCGATCTCCCGTTTCCAAATAATGACTGGACTGGACTGGACTGGACTGGCCAGGCCGTGTCATTATAAAAGAAAACAGCCACTGTTGTTTGGACATTTCTCCCATTTGGTAATTGGCAGTCATTCAGTCAATTAAACTTTGAGTCCTCAGAGGTGGAAAAGGTAAACTGAGGTGTTTATATGTAGAATAAGGCATGGATTTTCCTAGTCCAGTCCCTCGTGGATGATTTTTCTGCAGGGAAATAAAAAATGTATTAATTTAATCCTTTGGAAGCAGACAGACAGATTGAGACAGAGACAGACAGACAGACAGACAGACAAGATAGATAGATAGATAGAAGTAGATTTCCATTCCCCTTCTTTTTAACAACACATTAAACAAATGAGTACTTGATGCACTTAATAAACATAGGACAATTTGAGGGTCTAATGAGATTTGGGAACAATGCTGTACATCTCATCAGCATCACATATTTTGCATTTGAATGAGATGTTTTTGTGGCTGACTGGAGAAATTATGGAGAAGTTTAATGAAAGGGTCAGAGGCAATTAACTCCTGTCATGGCTCCTTGTTACTTGGAATAAGATCATTGAAAGGCACAGTGCAAGAAAACTTGCAGGAGAATTTTGGAAGGTGGAACTTGTAGCTGTTCAAAAGTCCACAGGATGCATTAGAGTCGAAGAGGTGATGTGTGTGTACTGTTTGGAGGAAATTATATTTAGACTAAAAAAGAGGTTTGAAATCTGTGGAAGTCATGTTTAGAATACCTAATATGAATTTTGTTCTGTTATTCTGTGGTGTCCCCAGGGAGCTCTCTGTTGTACTGTTAAATCCTTCAGTTGTTCATAAGTCACCTGTTCAAAATTTTAACACTTTAGGAGAAAATCAACGTCTTAATATGCAGTAGTAAAGGTTGTGTCAAGATGAGCTAAACAGGATATACTGTTCTCTGTGGGCTAGGACTGAATCCTAGTTTCACTGCTAAATAGGTTTCTGGGGTCTTTCCACAAAAAAATACAATTTGCCTGGAGAATTGTGTGCGCGAAAAAAAAAATGGTGCAAAGCTTTTTTATTTATCACACATCTGTTTGAGATTATCAGGAAGTCATCACACATTTAAAACTTTGAACTGCATTTTCTTAACTTTTCCTCTTTTACAGAATGAGCACAAGTGATTAACTGCATGGCCAAGACTATGGTCTTTTGTTGTTCATACAATATTTCATAACAGCCTTGGTTAATATTTTGTGGGAGCCCTGTATCACAGCAAAATATGAAACTGGTGTGTATGTATGTTCCACGTCACTGTTATGCTTTTTAACTATAAGTGTTTCTTGATTTTTACAGTTTTTGTATTGCATAATATATTACATGTTCCCATTTTACCATTACATTGGAGATAACAGAGGATTGTGGGATAAGGTTAAATTATGATTTTCCATCAACTAAACTGCTGTGGCAAACATTTCACTGAAACCAGAAAAGAATAAATTGACTTAGATTAAAAAAAAAAAAAAAGTCACATTTCATCTGTGAAAATGTGTAATAGAGATTTTGGTCAAAGGGCAGTAAATGATAGTCATGCCAGATTAAAGTATCCTTCAGGGAACTTACATGTTCCATGGTATTCCATCTGGGACAGGACAAATGATGGGAGGGACAGCAAGTTGTTGTAACCCGATTTCAGGAGGGTCTATGTGTCTGTGTGTTAGGGTCCAGGGAGAGAATCTGTGTGCATTTTCACTCCATTGCCATCTGTGGTCGGAAACATAGACCGGTCATTTGTATCGTCACTGAACTCCTGATCCCATGGTTATCCAACTGAGAGCTTTCCCAGGGTAACAAGCCATCTCAGTGTAAACAGAGCACTAGCTCTTCTCAACTTACTGTTTGATCTCAAGCTGTTTCAACACGGTGTCTTAGTTCTAATTCCTGTGAGTTAAATAAACTGTATATACTGTACACATGGGAGGCAGTAGTTAGTATCCTTTGGACTCCAAGGGCTCAGGCTTGAATCCTACCTCCTGCTGTAGTACCTTTCAGCAAGGCGCTTTCAACAAACTGGCTCAGAAAAAAATACCCATTTGTAAAAATGGCTAAAAAATTCTAAGTAGCAGTAACTCTACATGCACCTTTGTTTACTCTGAGCTGTACGTTGTTTTGGAGAAAAGCATCTGCTGAATTAATAAATGTAGATGTAGAAAACTGTAAATAGCTTAGTATGTAACCCTAACACTCTAAGTCTCCTTGAAAAGAAGCATAATCTAAATGCAATAATAAATGTTGAGAGTAATAGCATTTAAGTACTTGTGCATGAAAGATGTAACTAATATAGAAAGTCCAACTCAGGTACCGACATCAGACAAGTCTTCTCTAAATAAGAGCTGAGAAGTCAACTCCTTCCAGTCAAATGAAGGAGTCTTTGAGGGTAATAGCATTGCCAGTCTTTTAGGCCACTTCAAGCATTCACCCATAAGTGATAGATTTTGTGTCCCCTATGAACTTTATTCCAACAATCTGAGAAAGGTCACGCAAATGATGTAGAGCACATTGGGAAAGCCATGACATTTTCCATCAAGACTGACGAGTAATCTGAAGTGCTGCAGCCTTTGCCGAAGTGTTCTTCTTGGGCAGATCCAATTGAAACAATATATTTTTGAAATCCTTTGTGTAAAGCAATAACATGAATTTGCATAACTCTGCCACTGTAATAGTGAAATGATGATTATCTTTGTTAAAGGGTAAATTTAATTTAAAGCACATGGTAGATCTGAGCAGTATTCAATAGAATTAGCACAGCATATAAATGCAAGGAAACCATGCTGAAGAGCCCTCTCCCCTACAAATTAATCATGTTTTATTTCTGTAGGAACCGGTCAGGTTCTTACGTGTGTGTGTAAACATTTAGCAAGCACTTTCTCCTAAGGAGGAGGAATGTTTTTTTGTAATATTTGCTTAAACTACTCTTAATTGTAGCAGCCCTTGACAACAACAACAACAATAACAATAATGATGATAATAATAATAATAATAATAATAATAATAATAATAATAATTCATCCCATCCTAGGTGTGTCCCCTCCCCATTCGGGCTTGTGCCCTGCGCTGCCAGGCAAGGTTCCCGCTTGGGACAAACGCTTGATGATGATGATGATGATGATAATAATAATTTATTATTATTATTAAGAAGAAGAAGAAGAAGAAGAATTCATAAAAACTTGATAATTTAAGATCCTGAAAAGTTAATGTTTTCTGAATTCATATATTTTTCCCATGAGCTGACTCTCTTCTCCAAAACTATTTACAATTTTAAGGTACCTACAGCTATATACAGCTGGGATATGTTTACTGGAGGAATTTAAGGCAAGTACCTTGTTCAAGAATTTCACACCTGGAGGTTGGATTTAAACCTGTAACCTTGAGGTCCAAAGGCCACAGCCCTAACAACTGTCCTATATGTGCATATATATATAGTCCATCTCATCATTTTGTCTTTTGAGAGAAAGTTTCACATTCAAGATGGACCTTTCTACGATGCGCCTCTCATGGTTTTTCCAGCTCTTGGCCATGCATTTCCATATAACTTTCTTATCTCCTTCAGCATGACCGTTTTATCTGTTAGTTCACAAATGAAAGCTTTATCTCTGTTTTTGTATGCATCCACTTTTGAGAAGCAGTACATACTATGTGTGTTTCGTTCGCACTGCCAAAGGGATTAACACACAGTGTTGTCCTGTTGGATAATAAGGAGTTGCCACTGGCAACAGCACTTGGTAAATGTTTTTTGATTCTATTATAAAATAATTTCCACCATTAACTCAAAATTTACTGTTCAACAAAAAGAATTAGCTTTGACCTCTGTTCTTGTGTTTTCCCATTGTAAGAAGTAATGCCTGTCAGAAAAGGATGTTTCATTCTCTTTGATAATGCATTACAAACTCTGCTTGATCACACTTCTCAGTTTGTTTGTAACTGTAAACAGCGTAAATGTTTGCTGTGCCTTTTGATCTGTGATGTACGATTCTAATAATTATGAAATAACTCTGCTGGGGTAAAACCTATATGAGAGTCTTAGATATCCTGCTGGCTCCCTCCTGAGATCCTGAGTGAAAAGATGCTCTAGAGAGGCGATACACCTGCTCTGCTGCTTGGCCTTATCTTTGAAAAGCACATTTTAGACAACATTCAGATGGGTTTGTCCAGGTCCTGCTGTCTTTATCATAGAAATGCGCCCTGTCTCCCCAGAGGCTGTTTTCAGACTAAGGAAACCTTGAGAGAAATTTGCAAATGCAGGTTTCAGACATCGAAGGCGAACAAGTAGTTCTGAGACAGATATGGGTCTGGAAGTGTGATGAACCAGATTGGATTTGTTTTGGCTTTCCAGAGAGTGGATACTCCCGCAAGCGACGAGCACCTGCCTGCGCCCAGTTAAACTTCACGTGCTGGACTTCAATCAGCAACATGCCACCTTTACCCTTTTGTACTTTACCCTAAGATGCACTGTATACTTGTTTCAACTTAATATGAATTTAGTCTTGATGAAAAAATCAGAGGTTAAGTAATAAACAGGCACTTATCAGCATTTGCATATTTATTTGTGTATTGATCACATTCAGCTGATTCTTCAGTTTCCCAAAACAGTATAGGGTGAAAGCGGTACTGCAAATAGTACTGCTAGCTCACAGCTCCTATGCTCTGGGATGGCTCAGCCTGCGTGGAATTTGCTGCTCTCCCCATGTTCACATGCATTTCCTCAAAGTGCTCCGGTATCCTCTCATAGCGGAAAGACGTGCTTTAAGTCAATTGTGTCAATAAATAAAGTCAATTCAATAAATTGAACTGAATTGAATTGCTGACTCTATAGTGACCTTAGTTGAGGTGTGTGAGTCTTTGTGTGTGTATGCATGGAGATTCGCATGTGTGTACTGTGCATGCGTGTGCAACATTGTCCGACACCGACATATGCATCATATGCTATACTTCTAGGATAGGCTGTGGACCACTGCTACCCCACACTGGACAAATAGTCGTTGATAATGAATGGATGGCTTTAATGGGTGGCTGAGTAATACACAATAACTATTGCATTTCACTGTTAATGCTTTCCAGTGTTCTGTGCCATTAACTGAATTATTTTTGTATTTAATACATGTAACAAAATCCCATATCGTGCTGTTAGGTCTGAAAGGTGTCTGCGACTGTGTGTACAGTGGCCCACATTCATGCACACACATTTTCAGAACCACTTGTCCCATACAGGGTCACGGGGAACCGGAGCCTACCCGGTAACACAGGGCATAAGGCTGGAGACGCACACAGGATGCGACGCCAGTCCATCGCAAGGCACCCCAAGCGGGACTCGAACCCCAGACCCACCGGAGAGCAGGACTGTGGTTCAACCCACTGCGCCACCGCGCCACCGCACCCCCACATTTATGCAGTTAACGACAAATTGAATCTCTTCCTCGGTAACAAGTAATTGAATCTCTTAGTAACTAGTAAACAGCTGGGTAGCCCATTCCCACCCCACATGGAGAACACTCCACACGAAATCAGTAAGACTGTTCAGTGATCCAGTGAGAAAGGTATAGCCTTTCTGCAGAGCTGTGGGAACTGGAAACTTCTTGTCCAAATAGGGAAAAAAAAAAAAAAAAAAAACTGGACCAACAGTGGCAAATTGAAACTCAGTCCACATTATTCATTCCTAATTCCCACAGAGACAGATGTGTGAAGAGCTGGTAGCTGTTATTGTTCCCCTTCCCTCTCCAACCCCTCCACTAGAATTTTCCTCTCACCATTTTCCGGGTTATTATCCCATGTTATTAATCAATAATCTTGTGAAGCCTCTGTTTTGCAGTTTCTGCTTTCACCTGCTGAGTTAAGTCAATCTAGACGTCTAGCTGAGCGTAATTGAGTACAGATGCTTATTAAATAGAGTGTTGACAGCAGTCAGTCATTGTCTTTCCGCAATGAAGGCACGCCTCTGTGTGCTGAATATGTAGTAAGATGCCTCTGATCTTCTGCGCCCTTATCTCCCCCCCACCAAGATCTGCTTATAGAACAACCGTTTGACATACTACAATTTACCTCACATCTTTGGAGATAAATCTTGCACTGTGCTACAGTGATATGTATTCCCACGACTGCCTGTGCAGTTCATACTGAACCGGTGGTGACTTCGCCAGTATACTTATTGTCCGGTGCATACAAATGGTTTGTGTTTTCAGCCTTAAGTATATATTCTTGTCAATGCCGTCCTCTCACAGCCCAATAAATATCTCTAAAATAAACAGTTAATTTGTCTTATGCTGAGGTTATGGATCTAGGGTCCGTTCTTTTGCAGTCTGTGTGGAGGTTACACGTTCTTGTGGTTTACATTTATTTATTTAGCAGATGCTTTTCTCCAAAGCGAATTCCAGTGGACTCCGTAGTGTTATCAGCCCACACCTTATTCACCAAGGTGACTTACACTGCTAGATACACTACTTACAATGGGTCACTCATCCATACATCAGTGCAACAAACTCTCTCTCTCTGTCACTCACACACTATGGGGAACCTGAACAGCATGCCTTTGGACTGTGGGAGGAAACCGGAGCACCCGGAGGAAACCCACGCAGACACGGGGAGACCATGCAAACTCCACACGGACTGAGGGGGGATTAAACCCACATCCTCTCACACCACCCAGGCGCTGTGAGACAGCAGCACTACTCACTGTGGCACCATACCACCCACTACACTGTACCTACAACTGTTTACCCATTTATACAGCTGGGTAACTTTACTGGAGTAATTTAGGGTAAGTACTTTGCTCAAGGGTACTACAGCTAGAGACGGGGTATAAACCTATGAGCTTTTATACTAAAGGCAGCAGCTCTAACCACTACACTACCAGGTGCCCCTTCAACTGGTTCTCTTCCCACAGTTCAAAGATGTGCATAGCAACCTTCCTTTACCATGCATGTGGTTGCCTTGATTCAACTTTGCGCACTAACTCTTACCCCTTACTTTAAACGGTGTACAGATTCCTCCTTGAATGGGAACTTCCATTACAAAGAAGAATTCAGTAGTACATAGGCCGGGAAGTGGGGAAACGCTTTCGTGTATTTGCTCCATCTGCCTTCTGTTTGTGCTCAAAGAACTCTTCTGAGAAACAAACATGAGCAAGATCCCATCTGCGCTTCAGTAAACTCATTCTCAGATTCCAACTCACAGAAAGAGGACATGTAACACTGGAAATGACGTGTTTCGTTCAGTTGCACTCTGTTCAGCCGAGCCGAACACCGCGGTACATAAGTGAAAAGAATTTTACTGTCCAGTTCACAAATACAGTCAAACAGTTCAACAGCAGCCTGTGTATCTGCAGTGCTGCTGCCAGGTTGTCTCTGGTTCTCTGTCCAATGGGAGGACGGAGGGCACTTCTGTTCCCTGCAGTAAGCAGGCGGCGTGACATCAGGCGGGCGCTGGTGCTTTGGCGGCAGGATGCCACGTTGCCGCCAATTTGCATCTGCCATGCTGCCAGTGTCGCAGGCACCCCTATGCATTCCCAGCAAGCAGCACACCAGTCCTGAGAGGCAGAGAAATTAATTACTAAAAATACTTATTTTGGCTGAAAATGACCCGTTCTGCACACAGCAAAACAGGATGCAAATTTCACAGTGCACTGAGGAATAGCTTTGCCTTAGGGAGTGCATTTTATCTTCCACATAGAAACTGTTTTGGGATTCCAGTTTGCCTCTATCCTTAATTGTTTCACAGATATAATTACCTGAGGTGTAAATGAACAGCAAAATTTCACAAATTAAATGTAAACGTAAATGTAAATTAACACATGTGGAGTGCAAACGTGCGGGAACCTCCTGCGTGACACTGAAACTGAAGTACCGTATTAGAAGAGCGCCATATGTACTGTTTTCTGGTATGAACTGCTGTGGTTCAGTAATCATATGTCTGTATCTACAGCTCTTTGTCAGTTGTGAAATGCTCTTTTGTTTGCCCTGAGTTGTGTATTGCTTTGGAGAAAAGTGTTTGCCAAATGCATACGTGTATGTATTCAAATGCGGGCAAGAGGGGTAGCTTTTTAGTAAATATTTCTCCTGTCAACCTGTCATACTTCTTGGGACTGAACTGAAGGTCCCTTTATAAGTGATTCCTAACAAATGCATTTCAAGAACACTTGTTTCTTTTGAGACTTGACAGCAGTCTTTGGAGCCATTTATGTCAGTTCAGTCAGTTCAGTTTAACGGGAGGACTGAACTCGCCTCTTCGGTTCCTTTCTTTAGCGGAGGAATCTGACCATGTCATACACTGATGTGTCTGTGAAAACCTAGTCATTGTGTCAAGCTGAAGATACACCATTTGCTAGAAACAAAAAGAGCAAGACATTAAATAATGCAGATGGCAGGAATAGGTGATGAAAAAGCAGTGAAAGGTTTGTCTGTATTCATTCTTCTACAGGGGGCTCTATTGAAAGGGGAGTGGTGGAAGGCCAGATTTTTCTTTTTTTTTTTTTAACCCATGATTCATATTAAAACTCTCATGGCAGGACAGTGAAATGTTTGTCCTTTCAAAAATTATCCATATTTCAGCAGGGGGCCTTTTCATAGCTGGCTGAGGATTAAAAGTATTCTTTCAATTATAACTGTATTTCTACAGGTGTCCCTGGGAAGTGTCCATTGTACTCAGTGCTTGTTCTTTTTATATTTTCTATTGCATTTTTATAAATCTGAGTGCCTGGAGGAAAGAAAATTTGAACTTTTTTTCATTTTTTTCTATAACTCGGTGGGATTTCCTTGCCTAATGCAAGGTCTATAATTTGAGTGGGTGTTTTATAAGTGGATAGACTGGCTTTTCAATTCTTTAGGAGGAATAGGCAACTATATCCACAGTATATATTCTACCACAAAGCCAGCATCCGGTTCCACTTCAGAAAATAACAGCAATTTACAAAAATTGTATGGACTGCAGTCATTAGAGATTTTGAATGTTTCCCCGAAGTGCCCTTATTTAATTATTTATTTGTGTTTGTGAGCTTATGACCGTGGCCGTTGTTGGAAAGACAGGGAGGCGATCTGTCTTCCAATGCGCTGTTTAAGTGGAACACAAACACCCTACTGACTCGAAGCTTCATGGGGGGGGGGTCACTTTCCATGGTTGGGCAGGGCTGGATGTCCGTGGGCCCCGTGGCCTTCGGCGTGTTTCCACCCTGGCAGAAGCCCACGATGTTCGGCCTGATGGCAGGGTTTTTTCACAGCCTTGCTGATCTCATAAGCAATGCTGGGGACCAGAGGACCTCCTGCTACCTTTTTATTTCATTTATGTCCTGTTTTTATTAAATTTCATATTGGCCTGCGGGTGCCTCTGATTGATATAGCAATCTCTCAAAGGATCTCAGATATTAAACTGCATTTTGTCTGCCTGTCCTGAGAGAATCATAACATGAGACATACAAGCAGACTGGAAAAGGTGGATTGACAGCGGTGGAAGCACTGTGGCGTTAAAAAATGGAATAGAGTGGAGAGTTTATGTCATGCATTTGCACTGAAGGATTAAACTGAATTCTTGTGAAGGTTTTTATTTATGTCACCAGCTTGTTACTTTCAGAAGCCATTTTCTCCCTGGAAATCCCTGATAACTTCTAATCTTTGATGTTCCAAAGGACAGGTGATTTGACTCTTGTTCTAACATATAAACTCGTTTAAATATCGCAGTACTGTAACATTTTGGTTTTGGTACAGCTAGCACTAAATTGGTAAGTCCTGATTATGAGTGCTAATTCATTATAGGCTATATTGTGCTCATGCTGGTTTTCTCTAATATCTGTTGTCTCTGCCTACTATTAGCTGGCACTGCTAGGAACAAGGTGTTTGGATGGATACTCAAAGTAATGATCGCTCCGTAAAAGCTTTTCAACATGAGCTCTCGACATCTGCTTGAAAATGACTGAAAACCTTGGGAAAGTCTCATCAATCATTCAGACACTTTTTTCTGCTTGAATACCAAAAAAGACACATATAAGTGACACTTGCAACCGAAAATGTTGCAAAGCTGAATTGCAGCTCAGATTGATAATTGGATATGACGTATATTTCAGCTGATGGCTGTAGCGGTAGGTTCTGCGTGACTGCAGACACCCATCAAACCTCATTTGGATATGTGTCAAGCATATTTAATTCTCTGGTGGCTGATTTGAAAGGATAGGAACTGTAGCCCTCTCCCTCTTCCCATTCTGCCTCCATGTATCCGTGTCCACATCCACCACCGCTTTCCCCCCCTGAGTCAGGACATGAACACTAGCCTTCACAATAAAATCTCAATGAGCATGTATTTGACTTTACTGCTGTTAGAAAACATGGCAAAAGTGTTATTTGTAAGATCATCACCTGCCACTTAATTCACTTCACTGACTGTTTGGTTTACGCCATGGGACTTTCCAGTCTACAGGACCTGCATTTATGAATGTGAAGAGACATTCTCATTTGCTCCCCAGGCTTATAGATGTGTAGAAATTTCAAAGGTGGAATAGGCCTATAGAAATTCTTGTCATTACCATTTTTGGAATATAGTGAATTTGTTCTGGCATTTAAATTAATTTTTACATCAAATATGGCAGGGAGGATACACTTTCTCTCCAAACATTAGTTATTAGGTAAATATGCAGGGTTTTTCCATGATGCATTGTCAAGGCTCGCAGTGCAGTTAGTGTCTGTGAAGATGGACTTTCTGGTGAACAACAGGAGCGAGGAGTTGGGCTGTCAGGACAGGGATGGAGTTGGACTGTGAAGGATGAGGCGAAGTTGCGGTGGAGGTCTGTGGCTATTCCCCTCAGTTTTCCTTGCCTCCCACTGAGTCTGACGAAAGTTTAATGAGAAGCTCTCTGTGCATGACTCATCACGCTAAGCCTGGAGAGAGTGAGGAATGAGGAGACAGACTGGAACACATAGGGAGACTGAGAGAGAAAATAAGAGAGAGGGATAAATACATTCTGAGCAAACAGTGATGCACTGCAACCCTCCGGATGTCAGTTTGTCTTGAGGACCGCAGAGCGAAATCAGTGCAAAAGTGCCACCGAAAAGAATGGTGTAAAGCGAACAAGAGGCTGTGCCCATTGTTTAAGTGCTTCCATTGCATATGGTCTGCAGTTCTTGGAGGAAAAAAAAAAACATTTATGTTTCCTGTGCAGCTTACATTTTGGGTTTGCGTCACTGGTTTATCTTGAAAAATTGTCCACATTTCCAATGCTTTTTGGAAATTTTACAATGTTACCCTGTTCTAACAGTTACTATCATTACTATTAGTAATTCCATTGGAAGGCAGCAAGCACAGAGTGGTTAACATTGTCACTCAGGCGTAAATCCCCATCCCATTGTAGCAGCACTGATGAATGTCTTTACCCTGAACATTTTCTTTAGATGATACAATGCTTTAAAACGACAAAATCACTGCAAGTAGCTTTGTATAGTTTACGTGACATTGTAAGTCACCTTGAATAAAGGTCGATTAAATCAATAAACGTGGCTGTAGAAATACTACATATCAGGGTAGCGTAGTGGCATAGAGGCTGGAACTGTCACCTCACAGATTATAGGATCAGTACCAGCCTCAGATCTGTCTATGTTCTCTGTGTTTGTGTGGGTTTCCTCCTACATTCCTGAGTCATGCAGTGCAGGTGACTCTCATTGTGATTTCTGCAACTGTCTGGTTGCTTTATCTGCATTATTCTTTATGAAAGTCAACTTTATTGTCATTCTGCCTATATGTGAGTTACACACACACACACACACACATTCGTTGAAACCATTTGTCCTGGTGAACCGGAGCCTAACCCAGCAACACAGGGCACAAGGCTGGAGGGGGAGGGGACACACAGAGGACGGGACACCAGTCTGTCACAAGGCACCCCAAGCGGGACACGAATCCCAGACCTGTCAGAGAACAGGACCCGGCCAAACCCGCTGTGCCTCCGCGCCCCCATTACGCATACAGGAGAACAAAATTCCGTTTCTCTTTGCATCTCCGTGCCACATAGAACACAGAGTGCAGTTTGTAAAAAGAGATAAATAGAACATATAAATAGAAAAACGGCTATACAGGACCTCTGATTTACACTGCAAAGTAGAACAATACACATAGACACAGGAGACTAGACTGGAAACACTAAACACTAGCTACAGAACTGGTAATAAATTAAATAACTGTTCTGAGTGTGTAGTTATTTGCTTAAAGTGACATGTTCCGTGTACAAAGTGACATGTGCTTTGTTCAAGTAACTAGTGCAGACTTTCTTTTATATGTGCGGGGAAAAGCTATTAATCAGCTATTAATCACTTGAACCAAACTGTACGATACTGTCCTTACTTTTAGAAAATGACCTTTAGTGTTACACTGAGAAAGACTCTGCAACATCTTCGTGCACCTGAATCTAGACCGCATTTATCAGCTTTGACTTTATTCTAGAAAAACATAAGGCTCCCAACTGTAACTTCACCACACACCCTAATAAGCTGTTTCAGGTATTAAAAACTGGAGCACAAATTCAGTGTCCTCTCCCTCCTGCGTAATTATAACCCAATTCAACATGAAGATTAATTTTGTCTGCTCCTGTGCCCTGCTATGAGAATGAAGAACTTTTGCTAAGAAATTAATGCTTGACCTTTGCCACTGCAGAGATAACATCTCCATAGTTACAGGAAAGAAAAGGTTCATTTCCCCGTCGGATTCTGGATTGTGCCACCGGTTACTTTGAAAGCGAGAGAGATTGAGAGAATCACAGAGCTTGGCATCCATCCCTAATCAGTACCTCCACGCTAGGTGTCTTTTCATTCCTCCTTTCAAAAGACATGACCTGCGCCTACAATAGCAAATGTGATACGGCTCCTGGTTTATCTTTAACAAATTTGTAGCTGTCTAATTAGACATTCGAGCTTCACAAAAGGGTGTTATTTCATTCCCATTTAAAATTACTCCGTGTGTTACCTGGCTACCTCGGCAACTTCTTCACACTGCTGGCCAAAGTAAGGGTGCGTCAGAAATGTTTATGCGGTAGCGTAGTAGTTAGAGCTACTCCTTCTGGGTCCAAAGGTTGCAGATTCAAGTTCAAGTAGTTTTTATTGTTATTCCTCTATACAGCTTGTGTGCAGTGGAATGAAATGTCATTTCTTCGGAGACCATGGTGCAACACATAGCACAAGACAATAAATAAATTCAATCCCCCCCCCCGGTTGTAGTACCCTTGAGCAAGGTGCCTACCCTAAATTGCTCCAGTAAAATTAGCCAGCTGTGTAAATGGGCAAATAATTGTAAGCACCTTAACATTGTAAGTTGCTTTGGAGAAAAGCGTCAGCTAAAATGAATATTTACACGAATCTAAACTATTTCCATCAAGCTCACTATCTAACTGGCAAGCTGGTGTGTGAATAGCTGCCACTCTGTTCATGAATATGTATGGTGGGTGTGCTGTCCAGGTTCTAAATACAGCCGTCAATCTTTATATTGCCCACTTCCAGTTTAAACCCTCTGTTTACATGGTTTCCTGGCTGCAGCACTCGAATACCTCGCATCGAAAATGAAGCACTTCACTAAGCAACGGAAAACATTCACCAAGGACACCCCTGACCCTCTGTTGCTTTTCTGGGGAGTGTGCGCTTCAGTTTGAAATGAGGGATGTGCGCTAGGTGACATATGAGCACACACACACACACGCACACAGCTGTATGAGAACACTGGCATTTTAGCTTGCTTTGCTCAATGGAGGAATTTTCTGGTAGAGCTCTCAAAACAGTGAGAGCAGCTGTTAACTCTGTCCCATTGCTGTCGTCCATTACACAAAGCGGTGCGGACAGGAGCCGTAGTGAATTTTCCGATACTAATGCCATTTAGCATCAAGTGTTGTGTGTTCAGACTGGAGTGCCGTTGTGGTTTAATCACACCTATGTGCAGCAGCGGTAGAAGGAATGGCAGCCTGCAGACAGAGTACGTACGAGAGAAGACATAGGGCACACTGGTAAACCAGTTTGTTCATGAGGCATTTGGTTAACAAGTTTGAGTGAGAAATCTGCTGCCATGTCTCCCCAAGCCATCTGTGGTAGTTCCCAGAGATGTATGACACTTATGGGTTGCTTTGCTTTCATTTTCCTCATCCCATGCAAGTTGTCCAGGTACCCTCAAAATTTTGGCTGCTGCTATACTTCCTGTCATGTCCACGTCCGCACCATGGTCGACGGCACCTGACACCGGTCGAGCACCTGACTGAGCGCTCGCCTTTAAAAGACCCTCCTCATCTCCCGTACAATCGCGGAATCTCGCTGAGACAACCGTCCCTTCTGTGCTATGTCTAGTTCTTCCTCGTTCCTTGCTTCCTGTCTCCAATTCCCAGCGTTCAACCCTTCGCTGACCACGTCCTTGGATCCTCGCTATCACTCCGACCGACCGACTCTTCGCCCGTCCCCAACAACGAAAACTTGCCTGATCCCTTGGCTCCTGACGACCGATCCTGCACTTGGATCCAGCCACCCCCCGCGTCCTCGGTTCTGCGTGACACTTCCTGCTTTAGGACCACAGAATTACTCATATTCGTGTAGCGGTAATCTTATGTGAGCGTAGCCCTTGACTGCCGTTTCCAATCCTGAACATCCAGGAAGAACGTCAGGGCCATGGAGTGGGGAACTACAGAAGAAAAGGCTGAAGGACTGAAAAAATAAGGGAACAGAATGAAGGAAAACATATTCATTAAACTAGAGAAGCTCCATCTTGTACACTGTCTCATGGTGGAGAATTAACAACCATGGCCCTGAATCCCTTAAGGCATATTCCATCCATCAGACTGCTGTTTAATCTCAACTCGCTGTATTGTCTAGAACTGAGCCACCATTTTATGAATCAGATTGAAAGCCTTGCTCAGACAAGAATTGTAACTGGATTTTTCAGATTTCTTGAATGCCCATAAAATATGGCATGGTGACAGTTTTTTTTTTTTTTTTTTTTTGTATAAATTATCTTTGCCGAAGGCTGTTTTTTTTTCCGCAACAAATAATAGGTCTTTTTCTGTAATTTACAGAGAGTCAGATATGAACCCAAATAGAATGCAAAATCCCGTCTTCTTTTAAATTCCTCTCTCAGACAACAGAGGCCTTACATTTAAGCCAAAGAGACCCAGTTTGGAAGGGCAATCATGTCATTTATTTAGGAGCAGACAGGCGCACAAATCTAATACTTTGCACCGATTCCAAATAGCAGTGACTTTGCAACAAAAAAGTTAACAGCCAAACAGGGCTTAAAACACACACAGAAACCGCTTGTCCCAAGTGAGGGGGTCACGGCAAACCAGAGCCTAACCTGGCAATACAGGGTGTGAGGCTGGAAGGGGAGAGGACACACCCAGGACAGGACACCAGTCCATCGCAAGGCACCCCATGCAGGACTCAAACCCCAGACCCACTGGACAGCAGGGCCCAGTCAAACCTGCTGTGCCACCACACCCCCCTGGGTTTAAAACAGTGAGTCGTAAAAAATAATAATGAAAGAAAATTTTCCACTGCGAGCTGCTAAAACTTTGCAGATACGTACAAAACAGAATGATGTCCTGAGGACAATGCTGAGCCTAAGGTCATTCGTTGCCTGGGCAGTTTTGTGTGCATTTTACTTTTTAATTCTGTGTTTTATGAGGCATTTACAAAAATCATACTTTTTAAAAGTCATGTTAACATCACAGAGTAAAAGCTAGAATATTTAGTTCAGCAATCCTGAAGTAAATATTTGTTGTTTATCAGTTATGAAATGAAAATGGAAAAGAAAGGAAAACATTTATATTACTTTCTCTCATGAACATGTACTTCGTATACCTGGCCATACAATAATAAGTATTTTTATATGAGGTTTAGAATTATAGCCCTAGGAAATTTATCTCAAGTGCTTCTACTGCAGTCTCTTCTTTTATTATCTCACAATGACCAGCTTACATATACTATGGGTTAGCAATGCATCTGAAGTGCTTCCCCAAGTGATTGCGTTAATAGAATTTGAAGGGATATCGCCCCTAGTTAATGTACTGCATCATGTAATTGCTCTTCTCTTAGCTACCAAATGGGAAAGAAGTGGAATTCGTTACTGCTATGGCTCTGCTTTATATCTGCTACCTGGCTGGTAGCTTTCTATTGTTTGGTGCTTATTGGGCACCATGAAGAATGCTGAAAAAGGTGCACATTTATCTGTGTGCTGCAACTGCAGCACTGGTCAAAACACTAATGATAGTGGTTGAATACAGCGGAATACAGCAGTGCTGCCCACATACACCGGTGCATCTCCTGATCCTTAAGGAATGCCAGCTAAAACTGCTGAGCCTCAACATTCATTCATCAATGTACATTCTCACAGTACCGCTTTTGCAAAAACTTTGTGGGAGTATAATGGGTCGCCTGGGGTGAACACTCCCCTCCTTGGTTCCTGAAACAAGAGCGAAGACTGTTTAATTGTAACTTTGGTAAATATTATGGGTTAGGTCACGTAGATTTGTAGCACTCATATAGCTAAAGAAAAAAAACAGCAAAGAATGCATAACAGTTAGGATTTCATGATCCTGAGCTCATCATTAGAAGCGCTGCTCGTTGACTCATCACTTTTTAACTCCTTTTTCCTCCAACTTAGCTGCAACAGCCAACTACCTAGGCCTTCTGTCTTGAGCTAAAAAATGATGATCACTCTAATTTGGAAGGGGTGAATTCAGACATACACCTCTTCTGATGTGCATGCTGTAAGCTCCTCTTCACTCTGCAGCCTCCAGGCTTCATAGGGTGATGCAACACACTTGGAGGACAGTGCTGGTTTTCCTGTCGGCACCTGGCTGACCATCAAACTCACAGCAAGGAACACTGTGAGGGGGTGACAACCTCAGCCATGTTATCCACCCAAATGAAAACATGCCAGTTTCAGCACCGAGGAGGGCAAGACAAAAAAAAAATTGTCTCTTGTGTTTTTGTCATTTTTCCTGCATACTCTTTATTTCACAAGGAAAACACTATTTATGCCTTTTTTTGCATTTGAAAATATAAACTATTTCTACAGTGGTCCAGATATATAATAACAGGGATCAAAATGCATGTAAAATATTAAATTAGTTATGACAGTGGCAAATCCAGGAGTCTGTAAAAACTGTTTATTGTCCTGATTCTGACTGCTGTACAGATTGTGGTTTTGTCATGGGATCATGCAGTTACTATTTTGTGTCACAGTCAAGCCACCAAAGACTCATACTCACTACTGCTTATTGCCAAGTAACTGTTAAGTTTAGTTATGAACGTTATGGACCTTTCAGTGGTTTTTAATTGCTTCAGTGATCCAGTCTGGTAAATAAGCACAAGCATTAGTGCATGGAAGACAGCCCACCAGCCTTTCCAACAAGGGAAGCCTCCGTAGGCCTCGAGGTTTGGTGGAGATTTCAAATGAAACTTTTTATTTTAGACTAGAAATTGAATTAGACTCGCTGCTTGAGAAGTTGAATTTGGCTGCAGCATTGTCAAGCTCTGCAGCTGCTGAATGAAGAGTCAGTCTGGACAATATCTAGAGCTGCATGAATGGCTCCCAAAAGGCAGGTGTCCCTCAGGATCACAGAGCAGCTGTCTCACTGGGATCGGCTAGATGCGAGGGAAAGGCACATTCATGCACAATTAAAGCAATCACTGTGCTCCTTGCCAGCTCACTGATCGCTTTAAGAGCAAACGGTTTGTCAAGATGGTGAGCTGCGATCAGTCCGGTTGTCATCACGGCCTCTGAAGCCACAGGGATGCGGATGTCATTAGATGTGTTAGTGCAGTTAAAAGGATCCAGTGTTTTATACCTACAGACACACATATATACTCCCCAGAGGGGGGTAGTAACACTGAGTAATGTCACTGTCAGACATTAAGAACAACTCTGTTTAGATCATCCTGTTACTGAAAATAGCAGAGTATCACCCTGCACTTCCGAGGACAAAGGCGTTCAAGTCTTGCAGCCGTTAGCTGAGACTGAGTTCATGATGTCACAAAACTGAGCGCTTGTGGAACAGACACGGAGGGGATCAACAACACATTTAATTACTCTTCTTAGTGAACAGATGATCATTAAAAAACTGCAAATTCTGCTGTGCTTCAGCATATTGCAAATCACCTTGGTAAGGGTAGAATGTTGTTTTTTTTTTTTAATTTGCTGGTTCCCATCATATTACTGGAAGTAAAGGCAAATGTCATGTTGGCAAAATAGTCCAGACACACAACGAACAACCTTGCCTCGATCAATTCTTTATCAAAAGTTGCTTGTTCCAATTCATAGTGGTCAGGAATAGAACATGAAGCAATGCACACCCTGGATGGGGTACCAGTCCTTCACAGAGCACACACAAGGGACAAATTCTAGAAAAAAGAGGCCATGTTCACCCAGACGTTCAGGCTTGCTATCACACACAGGGAGGATCTACTTGCAAGAGTGTGTGTAGCAGTGAGAACCTTTAACCTCATGATGTGACTTTATTAGGCATCTGAATAGATCCCTTAAAAAGACAATACATAAGAATTAGAGGAAATACACTGCATGTTGAAAAGTAGCAAACACAGATTTTGTAGTAGCCAACTGTAAAATGCACTCAATTCTGTACCAAATTTTGCAATTTTCGATCCATGCTTGTTTCACAAATCTGCTTCCAGGCTCAGAAAATACACCTTCTGTCAATTTAATTATCTGTCAGTTTTTTTTTTTTTTTTAACTAATTTGCATATACATTTACCGAATTGCTTCATTTAAGCGTGTTCGCAATTCCACAGAGGAGCACAAAATGTTTACTCTCAGAATTCAGAGAGCAATGGCTCATCTTCCCATAATGTACCTACAGAATAACCTAGAACCTTTAAAAATAATATAATGACCAAAAAAGGTCCAAAACACAAACAGCAAGAGCTGAAATGTCAGCTAGGTAAAAAGCTGTAAATGTGAAAGTGGTTGCAGAACTAACCTTCGCACAGTATAATTGGAAGTGTTGCGTTAACTCTTGAGAGAGTTAAATCAGCTCTCAAGGCAGCTGCAGGCATTGTAGAAAAAGAACTGACTTAACAGTGCCGCTTTTACTTACAGAGAAGCAGCATGAATTAGAGGATGCAACATCCTTAGCTGAATATGTACTCTGCTCTTCTCTACCCAAGGAAAATCTGCTTCATTTGTTGTCTTTTCCTCTGAGCTTAGCGCTCTAAGTGGATGCACAGGGCAGAGCACAGTCAGAAATGTTGTGTGTCTCAACATCTCCTTTCAGACATATGGTAGGCCCTCACTGATAGTCTTTTGGGCTCTAACCTAATTGTTTACATTTACATTTATTTATTTAGCAGACACTTTTCTCCAAAGCAACTTCCAATGGATACTATGTAGTGTTATCAGCCCACACACCTTATTCACCGTGGTGACTTACACTGCTAGATACACTACTTATATTGGGTCAGTCATCCATACATCAGTGGAACACACTCCCTCTGTGTCACTCAAACACTATGGGTTAACTTGAACAGCATGTCTTTGCACTGTGGGAGGGAGCCAGAGCACCCGGAGGAAACCCACACAGACACTGGGAGAACATGCAAACTCCACACAGATGTAGCAGGGACCGAACCCACGTCCTCTCACACCACCCAGGCACTGGGAGACAGCAGCACCACTCGCTGTGCCACCGTTCCACCATTATTAAAGCGCCATAACTCATTTTCTTCCAGGAAAATCACAAAACAAAATAATAAAAAAGGCAACAGAGGAAAAATGAGAAATAATCTTTTCAACACAATTAAAAGTTTCAACCCAATGTGGCAAGCTTGTTTTGGACGTGAATTCCAGTCCGTGGGGTTGTGTTCTTCTGACCTGCACATCTGGCTGAATTGTAGTGTTGGTGTCTTTCTGCCCATTGGCCGCTGCACAGATTTTTATGCCTCTCTTCAGTGTACGGCTGGAAAGTCATGTTCTGTGAAAGCCTGAAGGAGGAACAGCACATTCAGCATGCCCGTAAAGCCCATGATGGAATAGCAGAGCTGGATTAGTGCACTGATTGCATGACCTGCTGCAGGTCAGGGTGACCAAGGTGTCTCTCCATGGTGTTGAATTCCAGTTCACTTGACACACACCTGAAAGGACAGCTGAGCAGCAGGCTGATACCCCGTTGAGCCATTCTCAGTCATAAACTGCTATGTAAACACTGACATGTCCATCATATGTGCTAAAACCTGTTCAGCTGAAAGCAAAATATTCTCTTCTTCCCTTACCTTTAGGGGGAATATTTGAATCCATTGAAAGTGGTCCTTCAGGAGCAGAGGAGCTGGCCTTTAAATTTGCTTTGAACACCATCAACAGAAACAGAACTCTACTGCCAAACACAACTCTGACCTACGACATCCAAAGGATTAATGTCTATGACAGTTTTGAGGCATCAAGAAAAGGTAAAGTGAGACTGACGTCACGCTGATCCAAAGGATGTTTCTGGTATAGTGTGAAAAGATGCCTCATTTGAGTAGGGTAACCTGTTAAATTTTTGAAATTGTTTGACAAAATGTAATCACTGCTTATTAAAATGCAGGATAATCCTTTTCTATGTTCCCCATTGTGCTTTTTGTAAAGAACCCAGAAAGCCTGGATGGACATCTGGCTCAATAGATTCTTCCAAGTACAATTCTCATAATGGTACATAAGCCACCTAAACTAGCAAAGCCAAATACCCTAATGAATCAATTAACATCTCAAAGTATCTTTGGAGACCATCTGTCCAATTCAATAAGGCATTTTATGGGACAACATAAGAGATGCGCAAAGTTGTGACACTTACGAAGAAAGAAGCATGATGTCTCTGGACTATTTATGATGCATTTTTTGATGATGATACAAGGGAATTTCAGTCTGTTGTACCCTGATATAAAAACAAGAAGGAAAAACATTACAATATAATAAGATAGATGAGGAGTTTGAAGCAGTGCCTGCTAGAATATTTCCGTGTCGTGTTTCTATGACAGATTTCTGTCTCCTCTTCAGCCTGTGACCAGCTCTCCTTGGGGGTGGCGGCTATCTTTGGCCCCTCCCACAGTTCTTCTGCAAATGCGGTTCAGTCCATCTGCAACGCACTGGGTGTGCCCCACATCCAGACCAAATGGAAGCACCAGGTCTCTGACAACAGGGACACCTTTTACGTCAGCCTATATCCTGACTTCACGTCCCTCAGCAGAGCCATCCTGGACCTGGTTCACTTCTTCAAGTGGAAGACTATAACTGTGGTCTATGATGACAGCACAGGTAAGGATGTCTTCAAGGCTGCATCTGTAACATGGCAGAGCCTACTTGATGAGTTTTACTGTAGTTATAATTTGCAGTGCACTGTTGATACACTGAAGAGCTTTGCAACCCTATAGAATAACATGATACTAGTTTACATATCAAAATGATAAAAATGATCATATTAATGTTTTATACATGGAGGGGGGTGCGGTGGCGCAGTGGGTTGGACCGGGTCCTGCTCTCTGGTGGGTCTGGGGTTCGAGTCCTGCTTGGGGTGCCTTGCGATGGACTGGCGTCCCGTCCTGGGTGTGTCCCCTCCCCCTCCGGCCTTATGCCCTGTGTTGCCGGGTTAGGCTCTGGTTCCCTGCTACCCTGTATGGGACAAGTGGTTCAGAAAGTGTGTGTGTGTGTGTGTTTTATACATCTGAAAACAGGGGGGTGCAGTGGCGCAGCGGGCTTAGCCAGGTCCTACTCTCTGATGGGTTTGGGGTTGGAGTCCTGCTTAGGGTGCTCTGTGATGGACTGGCGTCCCATTCTGGGTGTCCCCACTCCCAGCCTTGCACCCTGTGTTGCCGGGTTAGGCTCCAGCTTGCAGCGACCCTGCTTGGGACAAGCAGCTTCAGCCAATGTGTGTGTGTACTTTTAAAAATGGTTGTGAAGATGCATTTAAACATATACAAGAAGTTACAGTTACGTAAGAGTAACATGAGAAGTGGGTAACAAAGCACAAAAGTTTATGGGCTGCTTTCTTTTATGTCTATCCAAAGAAACGCTTCTTGAGTCAGCTTATTGAAAAGAATGAGAAATTCGTCCTTCTGTTTCCTGGTGTCAGACACTGGTTTTTTTTACACCACATTCACTGCATACTTGAGCAAATATAATTCTCTTTTTTACCGTCAATTTTCGCACTGATAGGTAAATGTACCTTTTCCCGCATTACAAAAAATGAAGCAGATGCTGTGGTGCTGTAAAAATTATTTTATCCCGTAAAACAAAATAGTATGTGTTTTTGGGCTGTTCCAGAAACCAAATTTTCAAAACGGAGGTCCAGAACGGTGAGGATGTCCCATACTTTTTGAATATACATAACACAGTGAACTCTCCTTCTTGCAGGCGTCAGTGCAGATCATTTGATAGTTGTGCCTCTGAAAAGAGGTGCATTAGGGACTGAGGACGGCAAGAAGAGCGGTATTATCTTGGTGCACAAATGTTTTGGTTCTGCTCAGTTAAAAGCATTTTTCTTATCCTGTATTCTCTTTCTTTCTTGTAGAGCTGATGACCTGCCTTTATAGTTTTATTCACCGTTATTGTGTGCATAATGGAATCCTCTCACCGCCTTCACAAAACCAATAGCCTGTCTTTCCCATAGTCTATCTTTGAGAGAAGAGAAGCTTGTGCACATTTGAATAGACTGACAGGTTAATATATCCTTATCTATAAATAAGTAATGCCCACGTCAGATCAAAGTACACACGGCGTTTTGGTGAACAGAAATGCTCAAGAAAGCCTTTTCATTTCTAGCCAAGTCCTCTGTCTCTGCTCTTTTCCTGGTGAGCTTGAGGAATAATAATAGAAGAAAAAAATTATTTTGACGTTAACAGCGCCAGGGTACTGAGACATGACGAGCAATAATCATCCAGTGGCTAACTAAAAATAGGATTTACAAAGCTACATGTTTCTTCAAAAAAAAAAAAAAAAAAAAAAAAAAAGACGATTCATCCGGGAAAGTTCCATACAAACTTTCAATCTGACAAGTCTAGCAGTGCATGTCTTGCATTTAGTTGAACCTGCCCTTTTTTTTCTTTGAACGCGTCGCTTTGAGAACAGATGCAAATCAGACACATATCTTCCCGGTAACAGCTATGCCCCCTGTTAAATAGGCCATATAATTAATGGATGCAGGGTGGTTGGGTGGATGAAAATGAAGTAATTCACTGAGCAATGAGGACTCAGGCTCTCTGTGGAGGTTTCCACTGTCCTCCATGTTACTTGAATGGGAATAATTGATAAATGCATGGTACACTTAAATTTTGAAAATCATGGTGGCCACAGTCACTTATTGCTATTATTCTTCCTGTGCTTTAGGATCCAGGAGGCTGGCACTGGCTTCTGGACCTCCTGGCAGATAATAAACAGTTAGTGTGGATGAAATATTCATGCTTGCTTAACTGCAGATCCATTCGAATGTCAGAAGGCATTAGACACACTCAATTAAGATTAGCGGTGACAGTCTGTCCCCTCGCTCTCCCCTGTGGTTCCTCTGCTCCTCACTGCCCCAAAGATAGGTTGGGCAAGCTCGCTTAGCCGGTTTGGCAGTGGAAGTCCGGCGTACAAAGACTGGCATTCATACGATGAGAACATGTTTGTATCAAAAAGAGCATAACATGAAAACGCTTTATTTCTGCATTCGCCCAGACGTGTTTCGATGAGCTCGAACAGGATCTCATTCGCAGGTAGAGAATTCAGAGCACCGACTGCAAGCGATATGCCGTTATTCTTCCCGTTTCTGCAGAGCCTTTCACGGAAGAAATTTTAAAGTGATTACTGCAGGAACTCAGCTGCTTTTTTGTGTGTGATAATAAAAGGATGAAGGCTGTTGCGTAAGGTTTTGGGTTCGCTGCTATTATGTTTCCGTGCCGCGCTACAAGAATGACATTTCACTCTTGTCACAGATATTCCGTGTGCTGCTGTACATTATGGGTCTGCACAGAATCAGGCGGTTTGAGAGTGGCTCAAACCGCCTGATTCTGTGCAGACCCATAATGTACGAGTGTACTGGAGGTAGTTCGGCTACTCCAGCTATTCTGCTGTTATGGAAGAAGACACATCATCAGCAGTGCGACTGGGAGCAGACCCGCAGTGTTGGCCCCCCGTTAATGAAGACATACTGTAGACTCTTAGAATTGCAGTCCAGAAGGGTTCACCAGCATGCTTGTCACATTCTATTAATATATCCTGGAAATATGGCATGCGCAGCTACAAATAGAGCACACATGCAAAGTGCTGGCAGGGAAATGGTTTGGGTCTCCCTGAACCCAACTGCAAAACACACTTTTATCTGACTGGATCTTGTTTAAATCAGGGTCTGGCCATAGGCGACACTCCACCCTGAGGACTGATATTGCAGATCTGAAGTAAATATGTAGATGATGCAAACCCACAGTTACTATGTTTGCCACTTATTCATATTTGACTTTTTTTGACAATACAGGTGATAACAAGGATGAATGAATGAGTCGGGTTCCTTCTTTGGCTCTCAAGGCATCCTCACTGTCTCTTTTTCCAGGCCTCATTCGGCTACAAGAGCTCATCAAGGCCCCATCTCGATACAACATCCGCCTGAAGATCCGGCAGTTGCCGACGGAGACGAAGGACGCCAAGCCTCTGCTGAAGGAGATGAAGCGAGGCAGGGAGTTCCACGTGATCTTCGACTGCGGGCATGAGATGGCGGCCAGCATTCTCAAACAGGTCAAGGACCCGGGGCTCATTTCTCTCTTCCCGTTGTGTAATATTTCAAATGCTTCTCGCATTCCACCAAAAGACTATCAAACACAGAAGCTGAAAACTGGAATTGAAGACACTAAAATTCATGCAACAGTTAGAGATTTTTTCCAAAGCATATTCATTCACACTTACGTAACAGGCTTATGTAACAGTGTTATATATATACATTTTAATGCATGCTTAGAAATGGTTTCAAAAATATTTAAATGGAAAAAATTAGGTTTTTATTTTCGTAATCTGCAGAGCTACAGTGTGTCTTCTGCATGCTCCCAATATATGGGGCATATTCTTTTTTTAATTCTTTCTGCTTTTTTTTTCTATTGGATTTAACACCTCAGAAAAAAAGAGAGACTTTAGACAGAACTTCAGCTGAAACCGTCTGAAGTTCCCCACCTCTGTAGTATGTATTACATATATAAAACAACAGGCTTCAGAATAGTAATATCAGGACTGTTAATCATTTGCAGAAAGTGTGAACCTGCAATCAAATTCAAGGACAGTTCTCATCAGAGGCGGTACGGAAGACCTGATCTGAACACCCTGTCCTATATTAAACCTGGTTTTGTTCCTTGTAAAAACCCTCGAAAGCCTTTGCTCTGGATGGAGTTCCTCGTAATGATGCCGGTTCTTTTTTTCTTTCTTTATCAGTACCTCCACGATCTTCTGATTTCATCTGAATGTCATTAATGCTCCGGTTTACCTACTCTGACACATATGGCCATGCCAGGTTGATCACCCAGAGGGCATGTGCCCTCTATATCTTCCCTACGTTTGTCCCCTGATGACTAGCTGAACACCTTGCTCCCTCTGCTGGCTCTGTCCTCTTTCCACGTTCTTCTTCCTACACCACCGCAAGAGCTTCTCCTATATTGAAGAACATGTTTTGCTATTTTGATGTTTGTCCCCTTCATTCAGCCTCACAAAATGTTGGCCTGAGGCTTTTTCCTACATACATTTGTCTCAGGCGAGAGGCAAAAATAATCAAATAAAATAAGGTTTGTGGGCGAGTTGAGGACTGTAGTGGCATGTGTATGGTTATGCAATGCATTCTGTTACATCGTCCAAGTTCATTTGTAATGCATGTTAATGTGGATTTTATGTACAATAGGACTAACGGATGACTC